>NC_060139.1:522252787-522555818 GCF_021461385.2 Schistocerca piceifrons | reverse complement strand
CCCCTATTCTTCCTTTGCAACAGACAAAGGAGAAATGCAATCACTGGTAAAAGTGTAGAGATGAAGATACTAGTAGTTTTGAATTTATTTGTCGAGGTAGCGGGTTCCCTGCAAGTTTTGTAGTTGTGCTGAGGCTGGCGATTGATGATACTTTAGAGGTTCATTTTTTGGCCAAGCACCAAGCACTGATGCGACTTGGGTTGCAGTGAAATGATTTTCATGTGTAATGAGTCGACATAGAAGTTAAGTTTTGATGAATGTGTGGTTGTAGACAATAGTTAAAACCAATGTTTTAAATTTTTTACCAGATTTATATAACTCTTTTGAGTTACAGCCTGTTGTAAGTAAGACTAATGCTATTTGCTATTTTAGTACTAGGTTTCCAACAAAGTTCTTGTACCTTCCAAGAAATATGGAGTAGGGTTCACTACGGTGGAGAAGCAGATGAAGTATCAAAAGCAAATCTTTTTTGTATTGTGGCGTTATTCTTTAATATTATCTGAACATTATAGTAGAATTAAGAGTTATTCCTGTCGGTGTAACGTTAAATAGCATAAGAGATTCTTTGTCAGGCTATAAACTATTCAATTGATTTATAAAGAAAGAACTGAGATTAGCATTGAGAAAATGTCACAGCAAGGGGCGACTGAACTTGCTGTTATTTCTTATAACAATCTGTTGTTACTGGTGCCTAAAAAGGGATATGGTGTTAAATTAGCGTAGGATTCCATACAAATTAATACAGCTATTGAATCAGAAACTGTTAGACTGCTGATATTAGATGAGCTTTTGCAAAAAGGAATCCTCTCCTGTACTGACTTAGGAGCACGCTACTGATAGAGCTGTAGTCTTCATGCCAAAAATTCATAGATTTCTTGTTATAACTCTTTCCATCAATTTCGAAACTTATGCTTCGAGCTGGGTATGTTTGACCTGTATTTTTCTTCCAGCAGATCTGAGAAATGGATTAGTCACCCACGTTCATGATGTGGTGCTTCCAGAGGACAGTAGGATACAGCATGATGAGGTTTTGGAGAGGTTACTGACCATTATTAATGAGTATGATTCACTGACAGTTTAGAACACTCAGAATTTGGTAGATGTTAGGAAAAATTACTTGGACATATTTTTACTGCATCACATATTTTTCGTGATCCTGAGAAGAATTAGGCGATTAGAGATTTACCTGCTACGAAGACAAGGAATGAGATTCGAGCATCGTTCGGATTAATTAATTTTTACAAAAGATTAATATATGTGAATATTTTGGCTGCACCACACCTATCCGTTTTGTCGGCGAAGAGAACATTCGGTTGGGATATGTTAGGACATGCAAAATTCGCGAATGTACTACAAGGTCTTTTGGTAGCACTTCATCCAAATGATTAAGATTTAAGTAAAGATTTTGTCTAAGCTCAGATAGTCTTATGATGGGTCTTTGTGCTGCTCTCTTCCAAGAATTTTAACTACATGGAAAGATAAAGCGTCATACTACTGTTTCCACAAGCCAGATGCTCGCTAAGTGAGAACGCAGAGTTATTCAGTCACAGCCTAAGGCTACAGCTGTTGTGTGGCGTTTTATGAAGTTCAGGTTTTGCTTGTCGGCCTTTTACGACTACAGCTTATGCAGATGATCCGCCATTCCAGTTCACAACGAGGAAGAAGTTGAGTCATGGTCGTTTACCCAAGTAGGCCTTGTATCTACAAGAGTTCAGTTACAAGACTGTGCATGTTACAATACTTGTTAAAGCATAAGAAGTAAAATTTTTTATTGAAAACATATTCTAATAATTTACAATACTTGTTTTTAAAGACCATTTTTCATTTTTTATCCGTTTCCTACTCGACATCAAGTTATGTGTAGTTGATAGAGATAGAAGCAGGTGTCCTTCAAGTTAATGAGGCAATATTTTAAAGTTTGTCCTTGAACTTCGTTAATTTTAAAATTGTAAACTAATCTGATTGGAAACTGCATTCTTTTAAATTGAAATTGCAGTTCATTAGACATTATTGGTATTCTGGGGATAAATAGTATGTGTCCTTAGTACATTACAGTTATAGGTTCAGCTTCGATGATGTCATTCGATAGCTGTTCGACGATCATACTTATTCCATTGCATAGTTTTGTTGAGTTCAGAATTCTGAGTAGTATGAACGGAGTTCCAGTTTTAAGTCGAAGGCGGTGTAATACTCTTCCTGGCACGTGCAAGGAGGTTAGAAATTCCGTAGAGAAGTTCATACATTCTTCAAAGTTTACCATCGCGTCAGTCGAATTGTACATTCTCTCTTAACCGGGAATTTTCTTCTAAATATTAAAGCTGACATCGTCGAGATTATTATTTTTAATTGGCGAAATTACCCTTTCGAATAGCCAGTCGTGTTTGATGTAATTGTTAACAATGGATAAACTTGGTCGATAGGTTCGTTTTCAGCTGTGGCTATGTATCAGAAATCACTGTTGAGTTTAAGGAGGCCGGTCATCTGGTCAGTAGGATATGTGCCTTCGCCGGTTTGTAAAAGTTGTTGAAGAACACGTGCTGTTGTCTCGTCTTTCGATACTTTAAATCCCATATTTTTTTGTCACTGTATTTGTATGTGTGGCTAGACATGTGATTTTTTAAGGCATGCATTGATGTCATCTGCTGGTGTTCTTTTGCGGATAACTGGAAGAGTTTGTCGAAAACCTCCTTAGAGTATCAGTAGAGCCCCACCCAGCACTTCAGAGTTTCCTCGCAAGTGTTGTAATGTTCTGTACATGGCTTTGAGTGATTTTTTTATGTGCCATTGTGCATTTGGTCCAGAAGAAAATTTTAGCTTGCGTTAGAAGTTCACCCCGTTCAGAGGTTTAACATACCGGGAATTGTTCTTCGACCATATTCAGCGGTAGTTGTAGGGAGAATGGGCAGTTCGTCCTCCATCCATACATATGGTTGCAATGCCGTATGATGCGATGTGTTGTTTAGCACGTAATCCGCTAGCATTAGATTTATTAGAAACGTCCTTCCAGTGCCGCCTGGTGCGCCTAAGTAAATAATTCCGCCAGTGTTGTTGTCGATCCGGTCCATGATGATGTTTTAAATTTCCTTTTGATTCTCATTGAGGAGTGGTGTGTTATGAGCAATGTACTGAAGTAGGTCGTAGATGTTGCAGCTTTTTTCTTCTATAATTTCGAAGCTTAGCACACTGATGGCATCTTTCGTTGTGCTTTGCGGGCTTTCACACTAGAAAAATGATGAATGTGATGAAGTGGTGAAATGGTGGCCGTCCACTACGTACCCTCCGACTCAGAGTTGAATTATTAAACGTTTTGGCTGGTTTCGTTGTGTAGGGGCTGGGATACGTAGTTGAAGCATTACAAGCCAAATACTGCTTAATCTACAGTATGCAATATGAATATACACATGAATCGAATAGTCAAATGTTCTTATCACCCGGCAATTGCGAATTAATATAGAAATTTAAGAATGAAAGATTTCAATTAAATAAAATCTGCAGGTACTGTCTTAACGACTTTAAATGATGAGTACTACAGTAGAAGTACCGGGTGATCAAAAAGTCAGTATAAATTTGAAAACTGAATAAATCACGGAATAATGTAGATAGAGTAGTGCAAATTGACACACATGCTTGGAATGACATGGGGTTTTATTAGGACCAAAAATATACAAAAGTTCAAAAAATGTCCGACAGATGGTGCTTCATCTGATCAGAATAGCCATAATTAGCATAATAAAGCAAGACAAAGCAAAGATGATGTTCTTTACAGTAAATGCTCGATATGTCCATCATCATTCGACAACAATAGCTGTAGTCTAGGAATAATGTTATGAACAGAACTGTAAAGCATGTCTGGAGTTATGGTGAGGCATTGGCGTCGGATGTTGTCTTTCAGCATCCCTAGAGATGTCGGTCGATCACGATACACTTGCGACTTCAGGTAACCCCAAAGCCAATAATCGCACGGATTGAGGTCTGGGGACCTGGGAGGCCAAGCATGACGAAAGTGGCGGCTGAGCACACGATCATCACCAAACGACACGCGCAAGAGATTTTGATTCTGATAATAAAGCTTCACTAAAAGCGCCTTTTCAGGTGACGTCAACATGCTGCGGCTGCTGGCGCATCTGTTTCTCTCTCTCATTATAGCTCCTTCTATACACGATTGTCATGCGCAGTCACTGAGGTTTTGCTGTCCAGCGCCATCTGTCGGACATTTTGTGAACTTTTTTTGGTCTAATGAAACCCCATGTCATTCCAAGCACGTGTGTCAATTTTTACCTCTCTATCCACATTATTCAGTGGTTTATTAAGTTTTCAAATTTATACTGACTTTTTGATCACCCGGTACGTTTGAGAATGCGGTATATTTCTGCAAAACACTTACTGGTGTCGTTGGTCTAGCAGTTGAATAACAGGGAAACAATAGATTCCTACTTCACGTAATTAGTTATGAACAACAACACAGCTCCCGAGGTATTCACTTCTAAACGCACCCTACGTCTTCACAGTAGAAGCCACGGAAATCTCACAAGTGCACAAGTCGACACTCCAAAGTATTTCAATCTGTCGCGACCACGCGCAAACCGCTTCACACTCCCGAAGTCTTTCCGCGACTCTGCGTCCGTCACGCTGTCGCGTCTAGCACTTTCTCTGTCCTGTCCTGAACTGTCCCTGTGTCCTGTACCATCCTCACCAGCACTCTTCTCCCACTTCCGTCCACTCTCCCCATTCACGACTGCTGTGATTGGCTACAGCGCTCGTGTCATGTCTTAATGGACCACGTGCTCCGGCCGTTGTGAGGCACCATACGGATGCTATCGAGCTCGGCCATGCCGCGAGGGCCGAGCGGTGGCAGCCAACTCTCAACTTAGAATATTTCCAGGGCGCCACAACTCGCCCGTTACCTCACAGTTTGCGTCCAGAGTTGTGGTTAGGTATGGTTGTTTATTGGCATACATTTGTCTAAGCAAATGATTGTTTCAATGAAAATGTCGTCGTTGAATTCGATGGTCACGTCAGGATGAGCTTGTAGGATTTGGTACAATATGACGTCCCTCATTTTGTCTTTGAAGGAGTCTCACAGCTGTTTTGGATTCAATGCGTTACGTGTTGTAAGTCTCTTATTTGTTCAGCTGAGGCTGTGAGTGAGGCTCCTTGCAGTGATAATTCCCAATGGTTGTCGTTTTCCCGTAGTCGTAAGCGTTGGCATGCTTCTCTGTACGTTTGGCACATGTAACCGTCAACATTCTTGAGAGCTGTGGAACTTGTTGGTCCGCACATTTCATGTAGCAACATCCGTAGATAGAAACATTCAGTGTTGTTCGGATTTACGGTATATACTCGACCTAGTGCTAAAATTGTCATAAGTCCTGGACGATCTTCTGTAGGAATTCCTGGAATTCTTTGTTCTCCTCGTGGAAAGATATTTATTGTTGTGTTACACATAGGTAGGGACGTCGCCATATAGTAATGTTTTTGCGAATGGATCCGTCTGACACAGTTGGTAAAAAGCTGTTAGTGTTTTGTCCTGAGGAGGTCCACTTGTAAGTTTCTGGTGGTGTCTTTTGTGTAGTAAACTCTCTGTCCGTTCTCCATATGTACTGCTAGATGTTGCACAGTCGGTTCGCGTTCGTGTTAGGGAAAACCGAAAATCCGCTACGTAGTTTCGTTACTGTTGATGTGTCTTTCCATTTGGTACACGAAGATAGAATCGACCAAATCTTCATGTTTTGCTGTCGCTGTCTTTGGCTATTTGAAATACTGCTATGTCACTGTCTTTGGTCACATACGTAAAGATATATTTGATGAATTTCACTGAATTGCTGTACCTACGTTAATGTGTGCTTGGAACATTTTGGAAAGTAGTGTGTTCTATGGAAGTACCCACTGATTATCTACGTTCTGTTCGTCGCTGCCTCGTATTCGTATTTTTGCTGTGAAGCCACCAATTCTGGGTGACCCGTTTCTGTATTTCGGATAGCCATCAACTCCGGTTTGTGTGTCGTCCAAGTATGGTTTTGCGTATTTCTCTGTTCATTTACCATCACCAATACATGGCTGATTTTGGTTTTATGACCCACATCACCGTGAATCATGTTTTTTACTAGTTTGTCTACAGTTCCGAATTTTCTTGTGGATTGGGAAATTCAGTTTGGATGATTCTGTCGATGTCTTTGTGCTGAATTCTGTTGTGTAACCATTTGAGATTGTATGAGTGAGGCAGTCCTCGTTTTAGCCACTCGATTGTGTGCATCTAACATCTAACGTTTCCTAATACGTGGTATTTTGTGATGACTTAAATAATTCTCATTAGCTTTTGTCGGAAAACTCGGGCTATTATGCCGTGTCGATGCATAGTGATTAGTCCGTATGGTAGTTGTTCTTTGATTTCTGGCCACGACGAGTTGTATGTGAATATTGTGAAGAGCTCAGGTCGTCCATATTAACTTATGTAGATCATGGCATCTTGAGTGTATTCGTGCATGTGTCTCGGACTTCCTATGTATGATGATATGATGAGGGTACCAATGTCGTCAGTGTTCCTGTCATTTATGACTACGTCTCGATGGTGGTATATTCGTCCATGTGTAGTTTCTTCTGATTCAGTCTTATGTAAAACATCCATTTCGCTTCTGTTTTTGCATACACATCTGCCAGGATTTGTTGGAATAAATAGCGAACGTCGAGAATGTGGCTGTATGTTCCATTGTCTCTGCTCATTAAGCGGTAAGCATAGGAGTTATTGGAAGTGACTCCTTTGTTTGTTTCTACGCTTGATTCAGGTTGGATTTGTTTCACATTAAAATTATATCCGTCCTCTCCGTGCAGAAATATTAATGGATGCTGGAGGACATCATATGAACAGCGTATGTCTGCAATGCTTTGTAGTCCTCTTCTTCGTTGTACAGTTATGTCACGGTTTGTGTTTCACTGTTTATAATTACGGAGGTGGCTTCATCTATCTGAGGTGCATTAGACCGAAGTTCGTGTTCTCCATGTGCTCTTTCGTTCGTTCGAGTTCTATCTCTATAGTCATCAGCAATCATTCGGTCTAGCGCTGTCTTTAATAAGTGACTCAGATGAATGTATTCGTGTAAGATTATGGTATTCGTGGAAGATCCTCTGTACATCTCTGGCTGTTTCTCGTCTCAACCACTGATATTTGAGCATTGTTGATCAGTTTCGGTTTCTTCGCTTTCGATTAAGTATACTTGCAGAAATGCATAAGTCTTTCACCTTACAAAATGGTAGATGCTATTCATTTTTCCGATTATGGTGTGTATATTATATACGTCGTCGGGTCGTAGAGCAATGCTTCATTTGTTGGATTGTACTGTTTGCTTGTCCTCGTCTGCGCTTCTCATAGGGTGAAATTTTTATAGCAGGCTTGAGTTCGCAGTCTTTGCATCGTACTTCTTGATTCCTCAATACGTTTATTTCTTTATCCTCTAGTTTCTCTGCTTGTCACGGTGCTTATTCTCTTTCGTTGGGAACGTAAAGGTGCATTGGCTCTTCGTCTGTTTCGTTTCTTCACTGTTCTTTTGCTTTCACCGTTTTGCTAGCAAACTCTGCTCCTCTTTTACATTTTGGCAGTGACTAAAATATAAACCAACCCAGCTTCTTATTCACAAATACAGTAAATATGCTTTTCATACTTCACTTTCGTTTTATACTCAATCACTGTATCACTATGACTACTTACAGTTCACTGTTAGTGTTTGTTCACTGCACTACTTTTTCGGGCCCTCCCTTCGTCACTGATAAGACCCCATATATCCCTACCAAAGCGTATCCCAACCAGTGGCGAATTCCAGAGTATATCAAAAGAACTTAGAATGGTCCACAATATTCCAGAACATTCCATAACATTGTGTTCCGTAATATTCTACAATTATCTAAGATGTTTCGGGATGTTTCCAAACATTCTGGAATGTTCAACACTATACCAGAACATTCCAGAAATCCGGAATCATTGTGTAACATTCCGGAACATTCTTGAACGTTCTGGAATGCTCTTGATTACTCTAGAATATTCTACAATGTTCTACAACATTCTCCAATGTTCTGGAATGTTTTAGAAATTTGTAGAGGGCGAAACTTCCCAGAAATGACATCTTCAAAACAGCGCCCTTCAAATGAAAACGGGAGCCTTCTTAAAAAAAATGGCTCTGAGCACTATGGGACTTAAAATCTATGGTCATCAGTCCCCTAGAACTTAGAACTACTTAAACCTAACTAACCTAAGGACATCACACACAGCCATGCCCGAGGCAGGATTCGAACCTGCGACCGTAGCAGTCGCGCGGCTCCGGACTGACCTTCTTCAAGGATGGAGGATGGAGGGCTACCACACCATATAACTCCGTGTATTGTGCTGGGACTCGTTTCTGAGTTTTAGGGACATGCAGATTGTACGCTTACTTTTACGCTGAAGCGCCAAAGAAATTGGTATGGGCATGCGGATTCAAATACAGTGATATGTAAGGAGGCAGAAAACGGCGCTATGGTCGGCAACGCCTGTATAAGACAATAAGTGTCTGGCGCAGTTTTTAGATCAGATACTACTGTTATAATGGCACGTTATCAAGATAGAAGTGAGTTTGAAGGTGGTGTTACAGTTGGCGCACGAGCGATGGGACACAGCTTCTCCGACGTAGCGATGAATTGGGGATATACCCGTACGACAATTTCACGAGTGTACCGTCACCATGAGGAATCCGGTAAAACATCAATTCTCCGACATCGTTGCGGCCGGAAAAAGATCCCGCAAGAATGGGACCAACGACGACTTAAGATAATCGATCAACTTGACAGATCTTCAACCCTTCCGCAAATTGCTTCAGATTTCAGTGCTGGGCCATCAACAACTGAAAGCGTGCGAAACATTCAACGAAACATCATCGATATAGGTTTTCGGAGCCGAAGGCTCACTTGTGTAGCCTTGATGACCGCACGACACAAAGCCTTACGCCTCGTCTGGGCCCGTCAATACCGACATTGGACTGTTGACGACAAGAAACATGTTGCCTGGTCGGACGAGTCTCGATTCAAATTGTATCGATCGTATGGACGTGTACGGGTATGAAAACAACTTTATGAATCCATGGACCCTGCATATAAGCAGGGGAGTGTTCAAGCCGGTGGAGGCTCTGTAATGGTGTGGGGCGTGTGTAGTTGGAGTGATATGGGACCCCTGATACGTCTAGATTCGACTGTGATAGGTGACACGTACGTAAGCATCCTGTCTGATCATCTGCGTCCATTCATGTCCATTATGCATTCCCACGGACTTGGGAAATTCCAGCAGGACAATGGGACACCCCACACGTCCAGAATTGCTACAGAGTGTCCCTAGGAAAACTCTTCTGAGTTTAAATACTTCCGCTGACCACCGAACTCTCCAGACATGAACATCACTAAGCATGTCTGGGATGCCTTGCAAAGTGCTGTTTAGAAGAGCTCTCCACCCCCTCTCACTCTTACGAATTTGTGGACAGCCCTGCAGGGTTCATGGTGTCAGTTCCCTCCAGCGCTACTTCGGACATTAATCGATACCATGCAACGTTGTGTTACGGCTCTTCTGCGCGCTCGCGGGACCCTGTACAATATTAGGCAGGTGTACGAGTTTCTTTGGCTCTTCAGTGTATAATTATATCTATTATTTTATCTTGACGGCTGAGTTGATCTGTTTGGTCCACTTTCATGAACTGTTGACAGTTATTCTTATGTTGTTTTTTTTTTGTTTTTTTTTTTATTTTTGGGCACTTCACATTCATTTTCTATGTACAGTGGGTTGCTTCGATAAAGTGATATAAGGTAGTGACCCATAATTTAGGTTGGTAGCTTGGAAGCATGCCTAGCACGATAAAAGTATTCAAGCGATTTATATTTTAGTGTACCATCCCACCTCTAAGCCCTCTGATTTTGTCATGTAGCAGCATAGCAAACTGTGTAGGGTATATTTCCAGTGGTGTCACAGAGCTTGTAATTCATGTCTACATTTATTTGAGATGGTTGTCAATGAGTTGTCAAATAATTCTCCGTTTTTCCCATTCATCTTAGCGTTACGTTACCAGTTCCCACCACACGAGATGTAAAAGAATGTACCGTTGCCAGCTTACAGACTGTTGAGGCAAAGTGACGTAGTTGTTTGGCACAGAAACATTAGAAAAGCCGCAGAGAGGCATCAAAGAAATGACAGGCACAAGAGGTCAGCAAAATTGATCAAAATCACACAAAGGATACTAGTGAAATTGCACAAACGACTTGCACTGACACATAAATATTTCGCTGTGTATGTTAGCCCATTCAGGGTGTGAAGTGTGGCACATCTAAACGCAATAGGAGTGGAAGCCTTAAAAGCCGAAAAGTTGAATGGATAGAGATCACATTTCAAAATAAAATTGTTGCGTGAATAGTAGTTAGCAAAACTGTAAGATGTTCTGTTCAAAAAGTGAAAATATGTTTTTGAGGCCCCTCCAGTAATAGATTCTACTTGTCCGAAGAACACATATGACTGGAATAAAAAACATATTGTTTTGCTATCTAGCTTTGGCTCTTTGCTAGTAATTCTCTGTACTTACTGACATAGTAGGCTGTCCTTGAGAGTCACGCAGCAGCTTCACTAGACACTGCTATAGTATGTGAGATGCAAAGAGACAAAGAAGATGTGCCTGAAGCCTAGAAGCATGTCCAGGTAGTTCATATGAAAGAGCTGTGTCTATATAAACACTCCAAGTATCATTCCAGTGATGAGTAATTTCTTACTGCTATTCTTCTGCTACACTTACTGCTCTTAGAACTGAACACAGAAGAAAGAACTGAGGTGACAAAAGTCTTAGGACACAGCCTAATATCGTGTCAGACGTTCTTTTGCTTGGTGTACTCGACGTGGCATGGACTCAGCCAGTCTTTGGAAGCCCCTGCAGAAATATAGAGCCATGATGCCTTCGTAGAAGTCCATAACTGCGAAAGTGTTGCCTATGCAGGATTTTGTGCACGAACTCACTGCTCGATTATATCTAATGAAAGTGCGATGGGATTCATGTTAGGCGATCTGGGTCACAAATGATTCCCTCGAATTATGCAGAATGTTCTTCAAACCAGTCGCAGTTGTGGCCTGGTGACGTGACGCATTGTCGTCCATGAAAATTCAATAGTCGTTTGGGTGCATGAAGTCCATTAATGGCTGCAAATGGTCTTCAAGTAGCCAAACATAAGCATTTTCAGTCAATTATAAATTCACCTGGACCAGAGGACCCAGTCTATTCCATGTGAACGCAGCGCACACTAGTGTGGAGCCACTACCAGCTTGCACAGTGCTATCTTGACAACTTGAATCAGTGGCTTCGCGGGGTCTATGCCACGCTCGAAGCCTTCCATCAGTTCTTACCAACTGAAATCGGGACTCATCTGACTAGGCCGTGGTTTTGTAGTCGGCTAGGGTCCAACCGATAGGTCACAATCCTAGGAGAGGCAGTGCAGGCGATGTCGTGCTGATAGCAAAAGCACTCACGTTGGTCGTCTGCTGCCGCAGACCATTAACGCCAGATTTCGCCCCACTGTCCTAACGGATTCATTCTTCATATGTCCCATAATGATTTCTTCGGTTGTTTCAAGAAGTGTTGCTTGTCTGTTAGCACTGATAACTCTCCACAAACGCTGCTGCTTTTGGATGGTAAGTGAAAACCCTCGGTCACTGCGTTGTTCATTTCAATTTTTGTTCGGGAGGATCATAAACAATCCCAAAAACATGCATAAACTGTCTTGTCGATGTTCAAAGGATCAATAGTAATAATTTTTATTGCTTAATGGCAGTTTAGGTATCAAATAAAAAATTAGGACAAGAGGGTGAAGTCTAATTTAATACTCAGAACCACCTTAATCTTAGGATATAAATTTTTTAGATATCTTTCTGAATTTCTAGGAAGGTATTGGAATAATGAATGGTTAAAAGTTGAGAATGAGCTTGTAATTGTTCATTTTCCTTTAATAAAACCTTCAGAACAGACACTTACTACCGCACAGGTTAAAACCGCATAAAACTGAATTAAGCCTTGATAACTGACTGAATTCGCTTATGACAGGAGTCTGCAAGTTTCTTTAAGTACACCGTGCCCAGCAGATGCAACTCTGTGGGGATTAGATTCCATACAGCTACCAAACTTAGGATATGTTGATTGTTATTTTTCACCTATTGTTTCAAATAGTGGCAGATATATTCAGTGCGTTAAACATCGGGGATTTATCATGCCATTTTAGCTGCGATAAACTGCATGAGTATTCTTCAAACAAGGAATGTACGTGCATAGCCACGTGTACAAAACGGTTGTTATATTTCGTTAGAGGAGTGTCGCCAGCTGCCTTGCCTTGCTGAGTGCACCCGTTTCCATAAGATCTTCGAGGTTAGGCAACGTCTAGCGTGCCTAGTGATTGGATGGGTAACCTCTGACTATGTTGTCAGTTCCCCTTTTGCCGTTCCGGTACAGGGAGGAGGGATGGTGGCGTGGAGTTCCTGATAATCGCCAGTGTCCTGGATTAAATTCCAAACTTCCCTGCAGTGTCTCTTGGAGGGTGGGCATGTGACTCGGCTGATGGTGGTTTGTTTGTCGGATGAGGATGGTGATCCCCTTGGTGCAATTCGAGAGGAGTGATAGCACTGGGTTTCACCCCACCCTCTCTCGTCCCTAATAATCACATCGTCCAACAGATTCATGATACGACGCTACACACACACACGTACACACACACACACACACACACACACACTTACACGCACGCACAGCAACATCATAATACATGCACGCATTGCAGTTATCTTCACGCATCAAATACACATAACACGCGACTCTCACGCTTCGCCAAGGAAAGGTGCCAGTAATGTGAGGGACAGGTGTCAATGGCGCTAAGGAAGGGTACCAGTGGCACGAAGGATTGGAAAACCTTTCGAATTAGGCACGTAAAGCTGCCTTTTGAAGTCTCCAACTTACTTTTTTATGGGAATGTCGACAGCATGCACATCATCAATATGTAGAAGAAACGGTAACACTTGGTCAACGATAATGTGGAAATAAACATTCCGGGTTCGTGCTCACCGTTACCCGAATGATTGGCAAGGATTTGTACGAAAAACAATCTCAAAACGCTACAGATACATCTCCTGCCCATACAACCGCCCCGCACTACGGGGGTCATCGTTTGTGTGGCACGCACATGTAGTACATTAGTAGTATGTAATGAATGTCATTACATAAGACAAAAATAAAGCAACAAAACATTAACAAGTAGGCATCTAATCCATTCCTCCGGTGTGGCATTGACATTCATATAATCATTCCACGTTCTGTTATGTTATCATAGGACATACTCGTCTCTTATATGTCTGATAAACTGTTTAGAGCACCACAGTCACAACTTGGAAACTACACAATACCCCACTTGAACTCTATGAATGCCTTCACAGTACCCCATTTGTAGAGTGAGTCAGAGCACCGACCACATTCATTGCGGATACTATTTAATTTGACCCACAGTTTCCTGTCAGGTTCGACGTCCACAGTATCACAGTTATAATTCTCGAACCAATCCTACTCTTGGTAATTTCCATTGTGTTGACAATTCTAGCTCCAAATATCTCTTACTTTTGTGTTACTTGTAGCTATCTCTCTACTACACAGTAGCGACGGGTGTCTCGAATGAAACCTATTTCTTCGTAAGACAGGTAAGTCGTGATGAAAGGATAGTTTCTTATTCTCTAGTGTGCTGTGGTAATTTATAAGCAGGTGCTCAGTTCTGTGAATCTGTAATGGGTAGATATTGCTTAGGAGGAGAAGCCAGTAGACAGGAGTTGGTCTGAATGTATCACTAATCACGCACATCGTGTTGCTGAGCTGCACACTGATGGGGCTGGTATGACAACTACTACATCACACCAAAGCACAATACTATGGCCGAAAAAAACCAATGCAAGAGCTGATGTACGCAAAATCTCCATTGAAGCCAACCAGGCTGTGCCAGACAGCCTCTAAATGATGTGATGGTTCTACCTTGGCTGATGTTTCTTCCAGATTTTTTGTTGTTGTTGTAAGATACAGTACGAGAGAATTTAATGATAATATACTTGGGGTACTTGTAAACGGAAAATATTGCCCTCAAATTGCAGCTTGAGCTCATCGTTAGCTTGTCGTTAAAGTGAAATGCACATACCACGCTCTTACTGGTATCGGGCTTCAGTATTGGTTTTCTGAAGTGTAGGTTAACAGCTGCTGAGTCTTCTGGTAGTGTTCCCTCTGACTGACCAAGCTCGTTTCATTGACAAGCTAGAGCTATATCGTCTGCATATCAGAATTTCCTTGAAGATGTTTTTGGAAGGTCATAAATATAAAGGCAGAACAGTAGAGGTGCGAGAACTGAGCCCTGTGACATACCATTTTTTTTAGTTTCCTTACTGAGCTTCTATTTTCACCCACGAAAACCTGAAGGTATTGATTACTTGTCCTTTGTTAATAAGCGATGCTCTAGTTCCACATTTAATTATTTTCAGTAATTTTTAAATCATCCCTTTCCTCCAGACGGTGCCATTTGCTGCTGGAAGGTTGAAAAGCTCCATAAAGTTTTTACTTTCTCCTGGTAAACTGCCTTTGTGATAGTTGTCAGAAGTTGTCTCTGGTTGTTGCAGGTTCGGTGAGGCCTAAATCCTCTTGTCCCATTTTTGAATGTGTTCTAAAATACATCCGCTAACTCTGTTCTAAATAAATCTTCTATTCTAAATAAGTCTCTGCAAGAACCTGCATGTACAATTAAGCAGGGAAATTGGCTGGAAATTCCGGCGGAGATAAGTCTTAAGACTGCATAATTTTTGTATTTTTCTGTTCCTTGAGAAGAAGCGATTCAGCCAGTGTTTGTTATTTTCCCTAAGGTGAGATAAATATTCTGGGTGAATATTATCAAACCGTGGAGTTTTACCACTTGCTGCCTCTGCTAAAGCTGCCTCAGTTTCATGTAGGGTGATTGGGGAAGATAATTTTAAATCGCTTTGAGGTACGCTGTTTATCCCTGGCAATCTAGCCTTTGTTACTGTACGGTTGAAATGCCACGATTGTGATTAGATTCATCAAAGGAGCCACTCTGTTCTACAGAGCAAGAACCAAGCCTTCCTACATGAATGTTTGCAATCCAAGTTTTCTACCGTCTCAGATCAGCGCACCTTCCTTGCATTATCAAGACTATGAAGAACTTCATCTGCAATGCCACTGTCTCCACTTCTGTTAAATTGTTCACAAATGTGTTCACATCTCTCAGCCCAACCTGGGATTTATATCTCTCCTATACTCAATAGGAATATGTTTCTTAGCAGATGCACAGCTCCAACAAACGGCTGTAGGTCTGGGGTACTGGTGCCATGAAACAAATATATTTTTCGAAGTGCCTGAGAAACCTTGTCAGATGGACAAGCCAATATTGAGAATAACGGGTCTGTGTTGGCTTTGTGGGAAGTATGACAAGACCTCTCTTGATGAAGGTAATGGGTGGTCTTTACGATCACGCGAGACAAACAGAAGTCTAGATTACAGCCTATCTGCCATGCTGGTGATCTACACGTATCTGAATTATTGGCGTCAAAAACTAGGTAAAGATTGTTATTTTCAGCCCAACCAACAAGTGCATTACAACAGTCGTTATTCTGTGCATACTTCCACCACTTGTGTGGCTGTTAAAATCATCAGCATATACTGATTGATCGACAGTAATTGATAGAATATTTGGTGGCCATTCTACGCTCGGCGATTTGTAGATACTATGAAATGTTATGAATTTCATCGGCTGTATTTCCTGATATTAGGTGTTTGTGATCAATATTAGCTCTAACGTAAGTCGTAACACCATAAACGTTGTGGTAAGTTGCACCAATAAGCTCATAGCCACATATCCTTCCTATTTTACAAACATCTTCGTTTGATGCATCGGTTTCTCGGATAAAAACCACGTCAGTATTACTAATTAAAAATAATTTTGACAAGTAATCACTTTTAGCTCGGGTAATTCCTTGAATATTTAGTTGGCAAACAGAGACTGAAGGCTCCAGTTTTTTTTTGTTTTTTTTTGTGATTTGATCCTCAGAAGGGCGCTTTGCTAGTGTTTAGTTGTCTAAGTTGTCTGCATGCTTGTAGCCAGAAAGTACAGAAAGGTCAGACTGCCGACATGCCCAGCGTGCTAAATCGAGACTCGTGGCACCACAGAGCACGCCTCCATACAACTGTTGTCTAACTTCTGCATCATTTGACTAACTGAACACGTGCACTTTTATGTGCAGTAGCGAGAAATGGCCATTTTTGAGGCACCTACTCCAAGTGTGCTTAACATTTCTCCGGGTTCGTTCGGAAATTTGTTGCCATTGAGCGGAATTCACCGATAACAGCAGTTCCAGTTGGGTATTAACCGACTGTTATTGACAAGGCGTGACCCTCGCGCGTGTTTCCTATTGGTTGATACCTTTTGACGATCACAGTTGTTATTACGCGTTCCATGGCTGCAACTAGTACAGCACTCACTGTAAACACGTTGGACAATCGGCGTTGATATGTCAACAGACTGGGCAACTTCATTCGCAGTGTGCTCTTGCTCTCGTCCAGACACGATAGATTCGTTCTGCCACTCGATCACATACTCGCGTCAACCAGTCTTACTGTAATGATTGTATACAATCGCCTTGCATATACACACGACGCATTTGCTTAACTGACATGAACTGTAGCTAGTCAAATGGCCGCCCCGTGTATTGCACTGCACCAGCTTCGGCCGTTCAAGCACATCAGTGCACTCTTTTAAGTGAATTAGTAAAATTTATCCTGGTGAGCCTCTTGCCTTGCAACACTATACCAGTCAGAATCTCATTCCTAGCTCCTACACTATTTTTTTAAAAATACCATGTATTTTCTGACAAGGTCAATACTTGGAAAAACGCAGAAAAGGAATTCACGTGAACGAACACCTCTGCGCAAATACATATGTCAGTTTTCTGGATGGGTCTCCGCTGACATAAAATACTTCCCACAAAATGTAATTCCGACCCAGCTTTCTCTGAAACCAGAGCTTTAACTAGAGAACAAACGCTTTTACTGTAGTATCTTACATGAATAAAAGTAGTATTGTTTACTTAATAACAAAGTACTTCTATTTCATGCCACCATCGAAATTCAAGTGAGAACAAAAGTACAAAATTGACCATTTACGTGTTATAGCCCATTTTAATAACAGAGTGGCTCGAAAATACATTTGACATTTATCTGCCGTCGTACAACTGAGCACCGTTGGAATACGTCGTGTAAATGAAAGTACCTTTTCGTCTGCTAACAATCGCAGGCGTGCCGTCATTTCGAAACTCAGATTGAACATTAATAACACCTGCCGAAGAGTGTAATTAAAGGCCACGCGTCTGGCCTATATGCAAATGTTGAAGCGCAGAACGTTTGTTCCGACAGGCAGAAAACACAGTATTCTGCAACAGCTCTAGTCACCATTTAGCTGTGACAAATCGCTTTCTTCTTTAGACGTGGGACGCAAAATCGCTACCCGACTCGCAGTACGTTGCCATAGTATATGTAAAATGATACACAATTTAGTAATGCGAATCTATTTTGATATTTCTCTGTACTTTAAGTTATAGAAATCTCAGTTATGGATACAAGAAGTATAAAACAAGCAATAATAATACTGCAATTTCTTATAGTAAGATATCTCCTGTGGACGACAATAGCATGCCTTCTGAGAACTATTAAGAAGCTATTTGGTTCGAACGAGGCAAATTGGCTGCTTCAAGAAATCAATGATCCGCAGTCGTCTTTGTACAGCGTGAAAATACATTGTTTAGTCATATATTAAGAATAAGCGTAACGGAAAGCCAGTATGTACTTTGAAGCAGCTGTCATATAAAATCAGAATGATATGGAAATCGTTACCGAGAGAGTACGCAGAAAAATCTCGTGAAAAGCATGCCAAAAAGGTGCTAACAGTAATCGATAATGGCGGTGACTCAATTAACTATGATGTAAGTATGCAATTGGTAATAACATGTATTTTCATGTAATCATATATTTATAATAGTGTATTTTAATTCATATAGACAACGGCATAAACTCTTGCGGGACTGTATGTATTATCTCTAGAAGAGCACATTTCATGGCCGGCCGGAGTGGCCATGCGGTTCTAGGCGCTACAGTCTGGAACCGATCAACCGCTACGGTCGCAGGTTCGAATCCTGCCTCGGGCATGGATGTGTGTGATGCCCTTAGGTTAGTTAGGTTTAATTAGTTCTAAGTTCTAGGCGACTGATGACCTCAGAAGTTAAGTCGCATAGTGCTCCGAGCCAGCACATTGCATGCGAAAACAATGCTACACAGGCTTCGAGACAGTTCTTCCGCTATCAAAGTGAAATTACGTATACGTAGTTAATCCTGTTATTTTCGGATATTCTAATTGAAAATTACGCATATTACAGCCTTTTCTAAGCGGCTATAATGTGGAACTACTGTTTGCATGCAACTAAGCGAGAATGTATAGTGGTAAAGTCACTAGATTAGTATTAACAAAAGTCGGAACAAAACCTATCCGGCTATCATGGTACAGTTTTTTTGTGATTTCTGTTGGCTATGTCAGGTGAACGAAGGAAATGATCGTTCGACAGGTGAGGGATACATTTCTTCCCCTCCTTGCCCAAGTAAATAGGCGGTCTATTTCTAAAGTACACGATATCTACGGGACTCTATAATCTAGCTTAAATATCTTCCCGTTACAGTGAAACTTGGAAACTGAACACCGTCTCTCATTTTAGTTATAATGTGAAGATGTTTTTAATTCTACTTAAAATTGAGAAAAAAATTATTAAGACATAAATCTTCAACGATGAACCCTTGCCAGTTCATTGTTATGTGCTGCTTACGACCTTTTACGTGAAATGTGGGAACAAAATGTAGTAATCCTTGATAATTATCTTACAGCTGCAGGGTACAGATTTACTTTATTGCGTGACGAACGCCTTAGAAGATGAATGTCTTTTCTTTCAATACACGACCATCTGACACTTAGTTAAAACGTAATACATGTTCGGAATGACATGTACTATTTCACTCACTCCTGAGTACAGTTTCTTGCCACTGCTCTCCACCAGTAGCGCTGCTAGGTATGCCACGCCACGCTCTCACAACAGTAATACAAATCTTGACGCAGTTATCAAAACCTATTCCCGCTTACCAACGATCGCCGTAGCAGCTTATTTCTGGCGGCTGCGACACCGCTGGTCTTTGTCAATATTCGGAGAGTCAGCACCTCACGGCAATGGCTACGACTGCCGTGTATCGACGACAGTATCCCACTAGACAGCAAGTGGTTTTATGATGTGGGCTGACGGAAAGTCGGCGACGAGTGTCTAAGAGTGACGGTTGAGCTGCGGCTCTGTACGCGGGAGGAACAGACTATACATAATTTTGGAGAAGTATTAGAATCGAAGAAGAATTTAAGTACAGTAGGTCATCATCATCATTTAAGACTGATTTTGCCTTTCAGTGTTCAGTCTGGAGCATAGTCCCCCTTATAAAATTCCTCCATGATCCCCTATTCAGTGCTAACATTGGTGCCTATTACTTCAAAATCATTCTTAACCGAATCTAGGTATCTTCTCCTTGGTCTACCCCGACTCCTCCTACCCTCTACTGCTGAACCCATGAGTCTCTTGGGTAACCTTGCTTCTCCCATGCATGTAACATGACCCTACCATCTAAGCCTCTTCGCCCTGACTGCTACATCTATAGAGTTCATTCCCAGTTTTTCTTTGATTTCCTCATTATGGACACCCTCCTGCCATTGTTCCCATCTACTAGTACCTGAAATCATCCTAGCTACTTTCATATCCGTAACCTTAGCCTTATTGATAAGGTAACCTGAATCCACCCAGCTTTCGCTCCCATACAACAAAGTTGGTCGAAAGATTGAATGGTGCACAGATAACTTCGTCTTGGTACTGACTTCCTTCTTGCAGAAGAAAGTAGATCGTAGCTGAGCGCTCACTGCATTAGCTTTGCTACACCTCGCTTCCAGTTCTTTCACAATGTTGCCATCCTGTGAGAATATGCATCCTAAGTACTTGAAACCGTCCACCTGTTCTAACTTTGTTCCTCCTATTTAGCACTCAATCCGTTTATATTTCTTTACCACTGACAGTACTTTCGTTTTGGAGATGCTAATATTCATACCATGGTCATTACATTTCTGATCTAGCTCGGAAATATTACTTTGCAAACATTCAATTGAATCTGCCATCACAACTAAGTCATCCACATATGCAAGAGTGCTTATTTTGTGTTCACATATCTTAATCTAACCCAGCCAGTCTATTGTTTTCAACATATGATCCATAAATAATATGAACAACAGTGAAGACAGGTTGCAGCCTTGTCTTACCCCTGAAACTACTCTGAACCATGAACTCAATTTACCGTCAAGTCTAACTGCTGCCTGACTATCCATGTCAAGACCTTTAATTGCTTACAAAAGTTTGCCTCCTATTCCATAATCTCGTAGAACAGACAATAACTTCCTCCTAGGAACCCGGTCATATGCCTTTTCTAGATCTACAAAGCATAGATACAATTCCCAGTTCCACTCATAACACTTCTCCATTATTTGCCATAAGCTAAAGATCTGGTCCTGACAACCTCTAAGAGGCCTAAACCCACACTGATTTTCATCCAATTGGTCCTCAACTAATACTCGCACTTTCCTTTCAACAATACCGAGAAGATTTTACCCACAACGCTGATTAAAGAGATACCTCTGTAGTTCTTACAATCTTTTCTGTTTCCATGTTTAAAGATTGGTGTGATTACTGCTTTTGTCCAGTCTGATGGAACCTGTCCTGACTCCCAGGCCATTTCCAATTATCCTGTGTAGCCATTTAAGACCTGACATTCCACTGTATTTGACAAGTTCCGACTTAATTTCATCCACCCCAGCTGCTTTATTGCACTGCAGTCTATTGACCATTTTCTCCACTTCCTCAAATGTGATCCTATTTCCATCATCATTCCTATCCCATTCTACCTAAATCTGAAACATTACTGATCGTACTGTATTTTCGCCTACATTGAGCAAGTCTTCAAAATATTACCTCCATCTGCCCAAGGCATCCACAGGATTCACCAGCAGTTTTCCTGACCTGTCCAAAATACTTGTCATTACCTTCTTACCTCCCTTTCGAAGACTGCTAATTACACTCCAGAATGGTTTTCCAGCAGCTTGACCCATAGTCTCCAACCTGTTTCCAAAGTCTTCCAAGATTTCTTCTTGGCTGCTGCAATTATCTGTTTGGCTTTGTTTCTTTCTTCAACATAACTTTCTCGGTCTACCTGAGTTCTAGTATGTAGCCATTTTTGATACGCCTTCTCTTTCCTTTCACAGGCTGCCTTGACTGTGTCATTCCACCAAGCTGTTTACTTCATCCTACCTTTACACACTATTGTTCCAAGACATTCTTTAGCCACTTCTAGTACTGTGTCCCTGTACCTTGTCCATTCCTTTTCCAATGACTGTAATTGACTACATTCAACTAACTGGTACCTTTCTGAGATCACTGTTATGTACTTGTGCCTGATTTCTCCACTCTTATCCTCCTATATATGGACCTGACCTCCTGCACTTTCGGCCGCACAATACCAATTTCATTGCAGATTAAATAGTGATCAGTGTCATCAGAGAATCCCCTGAATACTCGTGTGTCCCTCACAGCCTTCCTGAATTCCTGATATGTTATTATATAGTCAATGAGAGATCTGGTTCCCTTGCCTTCCCAAGTAAACCAGTGAATGTTCTTATGTTTAAAAAAGAAGTTTGTGATTACTAAACCCAAACTGGCACAGAAATCCAAGAGTTGTTTCCCTTTCCTGTTGACCTCCATATCCTCTCCAAATTTACCCATAACCTTTTCATACCCTTCTGTTCGATTTCCAAACAACTACATCACTGAGTGCGTCATAAAAACTATCCATCTTATCTTGATCTGTCCCTTCACAATGCGAATATACTGGCACAATCCTAATTATCTTGCTAGACACTGTCAAATCTATCCACATCAGTCGTTCGTTTACATACCTTATTGCAACTACGCTGGATTCCATTTCTTTCCTGATGCCAAGCCCTACACCCCCTTGTGTTAATCCTGCTTTGACTCCTGACAGGTAGACCTTGTATTCTCCTACTTCCTCTTCTTTCTCACCCCTTACCCGAATGTCACTAACAGCTAAAACGTCCAACCGCATCTTACTTGCAGCCTGTGCCAGCTCTACATTCTTCCCAGAGTAGCCCCCATTGATATAAATAGCTCCCCATCTCGTTACCATTCGTTTGCCGAGTCGTATCTTAGGAGTCCCTGGTTTGTCAATTAGAGGTGGGACTCCGTCACCTCCAAAGGTCCGAGGCATTTTGCTCTGGTTGTTGCCAGCATCATATTTAAAGTACCAGGGAAACAGGTTGCTAGCCTTACTTGCCCCGGGTCCCATTGAGTTTTACCCCTAACGGCTGAGGGACTAACCGGTGGATTTGGTAGTCTTTGCCGTATGAGCACAAAGGTGACCACGACTCAGAATATGTCCGAGATGCCCAGCCTTATTCCAAAGTAACTCGTATCCCGACTGTCAACCACTTACTTGGCCACTCGTACGTTGCCCGTGGTTCATGAACTAGGACATGACAACAGGAACCCACACCATGAACCACAGTATATGTAGGTATTATTGCGAATTTTTTTGTGAAAATTTGCGATCTTATCACAAGCAGCAGACCGTAGAGTAATAAATTCGCACACCCATATCAGTCACTGTAGTACATGGAACGAAGTATCTTAACGTGAACTTGTATACAGGCCTAATTACCTGTTGTATGCCTCTCAACAGAAAGTGTGATTACTGAACACAATGCGTACAATGTTGCTCTAACAAACTGAAGTAAACAGTATACAGGTTAATTTAACTGCCTCATGATCGCAGATTCGCAAGAGGCATGCGGGTTAGATCATATCCACTTGTGTTCCTGCTGTATCAAACCGCTTCACTCTTCCGACTGCCGTTAACTCTGAGTGAACAGTTATATATACACTTTGAATGTAGGCGAGTGCTGCGTTACAAAATGCACGGAATGTACTATTCGGAATGATGTAACCCTAGACTTAGCGAAATCTTGTGAATAACATGTCCTTATTGAGCATATTGCTATTTACAGAATAACAACACTGAAACACTTACAGTAGAGTCGAATAATTGTTTCCGGTAACACACTACTGTGTGACATTAGGTGCTCGAGGTATCCCTGAGGTTAACTAAGTGGCTGTTGCATCTTTCAGTCAGGACTGTAAGTTAGTCTTACCGAATTTCACGGCTTTTATAGTAGTTTGGAACGTCAGTCACTTAATCTCGCCCCCAAATGCTTCGGAACCGAAGCATGTTACGAGTCAAAGCTTAATTAAATCGTCAATGTGTTCCTTGCAATGAGTGATCTATCACAAGCGCACATTGGTTCATAAATATAGCGATGTTCGCTAAGATTATTGGGAAAAGCGTTCTGGTTTTCCCTGGTGAGTGGCAAGGCGTTCCGTTACTCCTTGCTGCAGAGTGTAATTAAAGGCCATTCCGCAACGAATATGCTAATGGTATTCAACACATCCTTGTGGCACTTACCTTCCTCGTCTTCTCAAGTAAAGTTTATCTTCAGCGAGTAACTGGACACACGTATTCTGCTAAAATGCGTATGAAAATATCCCCAATTAGTGATAACAAACAAAACAACAGCAAGAAATCTCTGAGAAGTTCCCATACAATTTTTAGCTTTACGTCTATAAAAGTAGTGCTTTTAAAAAACGACGCTACACACTAAACATTTTCTCGTAAAAAACGGGCACTGACAATGTACAAATTATTTGTTCTTCAATAATCAAGAAACGTCTTTCTTCATTATATTAATTTTTTACCGGTTGGAGCACTGTTTCCTATGTATTTTCAAACAGCCTCACATCGCGCACGAATCACAAATAGAGCGAAAGTTATATTTCACACACTCAGGAACAGGGTCTCTGGAGCCAATTCCAGCCACAATGGCTGCGGTTGTTGCAGCTGAACACTAATTGCGGCTGCAGAGTGGAAGAAACATGCTCACCGGGTAAAATTTTAGTGAACCCTTTGAAAAGGCGCTCTGCTTGCTTTTCGGTGGTGTGGATGGTGTACAACTGGTACCTAGCGGTCATCTGACCCCCCAGAGCAAGTCGTGGTAGAGAACTGTGTACATGTACCAGTCAATTGTACAGAACCAAAGCGTAGACCTCCCACGTATGGAACAGCGTCAAATATTTCATTACCTTACAAATGAGTTAAGCATTCACCTTTAAGCGAGAAAAAATTTAGGAAAAGTTTGAAATTGTGCATAATGTATGTTATAAGTTGGTAAGTGCTCTAATTACGAGGCACTGTATGAATATAAACTAGGTAGCTGGATTTTCATTTTAAGTAAAAACTAGTTTTTTAACGCATATTAATATTTATGACGTTATATATACAGAACTAAGTGTCGTACAGTTACATAATTTTGCAGGTTTATTAAGTGATATATATATATATATATATATATATATATATATATATATATTATATATATGTATATATATATATCGTACGCAAAGCATGTTGCGAATGGACTTAGTAGTAAATAAGTAATAAATTAAAACGTCGCGTCCAGTGATGAAATTTTACAGCGCACCATTTTAAGCAAAAGCTAACTTCGTACACGTCTCAATGTTTACGACGTCGTATATTCTCAACTATGTGTCATACGAGAAGGCAATTTTGCAGGTACATTCATCGTTATATAGGGTGAGTCGGAAGGAAATGTGCATGCTGTGACGGGCGATAATATCAGTGATTCTGAGCAGAAAACCTGATACGGACATCTATGCTATTCCGAATGGTTTCCGTGAAAGAGTCTTTTAACATAACTTTCGTACGTTTTTTACAGAATGACTCGACTGTCGCATCCTCCAGCGAAAACGTGTCGCAGTATAAAATTAGATTACGTTACATTTCCTACAAAGTAGGTCCTACCCATTTTTTCTCTACGACTAATAGTCTGTGCGGAGAGAGCGCTGTAGCTTAAGTACTTCTTGTAGGCCAATTTGAGGTAGTTTTCCCGAGTTGGTAGACAAGTGTCCCGTATCAAACTGTTCACCCCGGTTCCTCTCCACTTCTGTGGTACGTTGTAAACAGTGACAATGTTTGTATAACACAGAAAATTAATAAAAATGTACATTTTATGTTTTCTGTCTCGGAAAAAATTCGGAATAGGGTATACGTCCGTACGAAGTTTTTTGTGCAGTATCACGAAAACTATCACTGATCGAAGCATGTACCTCTGCTCTTCACTCACTCTGTATGTAGGTACTGTCTGCTAAGTGTGTTGCTAATAGAGTTGGTAGCAAAGAAGTAATAAACTGAAACGTCATAGCTCTCGTCGAAGTTGTGCCGCGCGCCCATTCTAAGCAAACGTTAGTTTTTCACTCATGTAAGTGTTTATGAGCTCATATCCCTTAAACTATGTGTCATACAATGATATAATTTAGCACGTACATTCAATGGTATATGTAGATATTGTCTGCAAACTGTGTTGCGAGTAGGACAAAACGTAAAGAAGCAATAAAGTAAAACATCATGCCTGATGCTGAAGTTTGGCAGCATGAACAGGGAAAAATGTAGAAAGCGATAATTTTTTTTTCTTTCATCTTGTATGTCTGTGTTGGGAGGGGGCAGAGCGTGACGGGGGGCAACTGGTTACGAGCGAGGAGAAGTTTTCCAAATATTTGAAACTATGTGTAAAGGTTGATGGGGGCCGATAAGTGCTGTCAGTCTCAAACAGTGGATGAGTGAAGTCGGTATAATTGAGCGCCGTAATACTTGTCTTATTGCGTTAAATTTTTAACGTAAAATTATATCGCTTAATAAGTAGTTTATGACAGCATATTAAACTTTTAAAGTCTGTCAATAGCGCGAAATACTGAAAATCGAATTTTTGTTTGCTCTACGCTGCAAATGGTAACAGGTACCGGGTTCCGGAATAGCGTTTCAGTAATTTGTGAGATGGGTCGGTGGGAGGTGTGATACAGCGGCAGAAAAGAGCTCTTGTGTTTGTAAACGCCCATGATCAAACTGTGACTGAAGTTGCCCAATCTGTTGGTGTGTAAATGTGGTTTGTCCTATGTTCCTGTAACGATCGCCACTCGCAGCCATGAAATACGGTGTATAACATTGGTCATGAATAGATCCTAACCTGTAGCGAGCGCTTCAGCAATGAGAGCTGGCTTCAAATCTTACAGGAGTTGCGGCTTTCAGTTGATTCAGGTCCATCCTAAACAGATTCTGAACGAACACTGTGAAGGTAACTGTCTGAAATGGACATTTGTTGAAAGATACTTCGCAAAGGCCACACATAAAGCTGCACGTTTTCAGTGGATCAAATAGAGGCCATTGTTCGCACCACACACAAATCCAGTGGACTAAACAAAGTCAGTCGCCCACACCACAAAGAAAGCTTAATGTATTCAGTGGACCAAAAAAAAAAGGCCATTGCTCACACTGCACGTAAGTTACATACACTCCTGGAAATGGAAAAAAGAACACATTGACACCGGTGTGTCAGACCCACCATACTTGCTGCGGATACTACGAGAGGGCTGTACAAGCAATGATCACACGCACGGCACAGCGGACACACCAGGAACCGCGGTGTTGGCCGTCGAATGGCGCTAGCTGCGCAGCATTTGTGCACCGCCGCCGTCAGTGTCAGCCAGTTTGCCGTGGCATACGGAGCTCCATCGCAGTCTTTAACACTGGTAGCATGCCGCGACAGCGTGGACGTGAACCGTATGTGCAGTTGACGGACTTTGAGCGAGGGCGTATAGTGGGCATGCGGGAGGCCGGGTGGACGTACCGCCGAATTGCTCAACACGTGGGGCGTGAGGTCTCCACAGTACATCGATGTTGTCGCCAGTGGTCGGCGGAAGGTGCACGTGCCCGTCGACCTGGGACCGGACCGCAGCGACGCACGGATGCACGCCAAGACCGTAGGATCCTACGCAGTGCCGTAGGGGACCGCACCGCCACTTCCCAGCAAATTAGGGACACTGTTGCTCCTGGGGTATCGGCGAGGACCATTCGCAACCGTCTCCATGAAGCTGGGCTACGGTCCCGCACACCGTTAGGCCGTCTTCCGCTCACGCCCCAACATCGTGCAGCCCGCCTCCAGTGGTGTCGCGACAGGCGTGAATGGAGGGACGAATGGAGACGTGTCGTCTTCAGCGATGAGAGTCGCTTCTGCCTTGGTGCCAATGATGGTCGTATGCGTGTTTGGCGCCGTGCAGGTCAGCGCCACAATCAGGACTGCATACGACCGAGGCACACAGGGCCAACACCCGGCATCATGGTGTGGGGAGCGATCTCCTACACTGGCCGTACACCACTGGTGATCGTCGAGGGGACACTGAATAGTGCACGGTACATCCAAACCGTCATCGAACCCATCGTTCTACCATTCCTAGACCGGCAAGGGAACTTGCTGTTCCAACAGGACAGTGCACGTCCGCATGTATCCCGTGCTACCCAACGTGCTCTAGAAGGTGTAAGTCAACTACCCTGGCCAGCAAGATCTCCGGATCTGTCCCCCATTGAGCATGTTTGGGACTGGATGAAGCGTCGTCTCACGCGGTCTGCACGTCCAGCACGAACGCTGGTCCAACTGAGGCGCCAGGTGGAAATGGCATGGCAAGCCGTTCCACAGGACTACATCCAGCATCTCTACGATCGCCTCCATGGGAGAATAGCAGCCTGCATTGCTACGAAAGGTGGATGTACACTGTACTAGTGCCGACATTGTGCATGCTCTGTTGCCTGTGTCTATGTGCCTGTGGTTCTGTCAGTGTGATCATGTGATGTATCTGACCCCAGGAATGTGTCAATAAAGTTTCCCCTTCCTGGGACAATGAATTCACGGTGTTCTTATTTCAATTTCCAGGAGTGTATTTTCAGCGGACGAAACAGAGGCCATTACTGACACTGCAAATAAAGTGGACCAACAACGTGTAAACCCGACACTAGCTGACTAAAGCTGTGTGGTGTGATCCGACGAGCCACAATTCTACTTCTTTTTCAGACGACGTAAGACAAGGCTTCGAGACGAGGAGGTCTCAGAAATGAAGTGCCTAATCCGCAGCGTGTGGAGAATGTAGTTCAGACTGGAGGTTGTTTTGTTACGTTTTTGGTGTGTTTTCCGGACTATGACTTGGGCCTATTCATTCACGTTACCGTAAACATGTACCAGGATGATTATATCAACCTTCACAGTGACGAGGCGTTCCCCTTGTTTTCATCTTCACGGTAAGTATCCTATGAACTCTAGCAAGATGACTACAGCTGCTTCCATAGGGCCGCACGCATTCTTCCTTCGTTTGACGAACACTTTGGCGCTCTGTCACACTTCTAATGCCTCTGTAATTTATCCGATCATTATCCCACACAAAATTTCTGTTGCTATTTGGTAGGAAACTGAGCAGTCAACGTCTCCAAAATTTGATAGCTGACGGGCTCTAATAATAATGAATGAATGGCTTCAGCTGGATATATCACACATGAAGAAATTTTCGCGTCTGGTGGCGTGGCAGTGTTACACGATGTGAAAGTGACTTCCCTTTGCTCTGGAGTGCCTATTTTTCAGTGTCATCTGTTCCTTACTTTGTTACGAGTAAATCTTTACTTTTCTTTGGAAAAATTGAAAAGTCATTATTATGCCTACTGTTTAGTTAACACACAAGGAAAGTGCATACTAGAAACTAATCGGGTTATGTCCCTTACGTAATCTTGGAAATGTTTTGCATGTATTCCCTGATGCTTACGCAAACATTTCGTGCTGTGTAAGAATCATAAAAGCGTAAAAAATGTGTAGTGTTACCATCAATCAGTAAGGACAAGATAATCAGATCAATATTTATTATGATTTACACAATATGCGATTTACAGAAAGTGTAAAAATTTTCAAGTGCTGCTTTCATACGTCAGTATGGTATATATACCTGACCAGTACATGGCGTAACGTATTGTCTTGGGAGGTGAGCCAGTTTGCGATGGTACCTGCTCTTTCACCTGACAAACGAATGGTACAGTCGCCAATCTGTTTCTCACCTCTCTTTTCCACTTTTGCATACGCAAATGTCGATCTCGTTTCAGTAACACCCTCTAAGCAAAACCCAAATTATTAAAATATCATAGAACGCAGAACGACATTTACACAATCTGCAGACAAGTAGCTGACAGTTTTCGGTGTGTATCGGAGTCTGTTCGAAGCCTACATAATATGTTTTTGTAAAACTGAACGATGTCGTCCAAATGTGAAACATGTTTGTCATTTTTGTATTATACGAGGTCTGTTCAAAAAATTCCGAAAATTTGTCCATACAGTTTTTCTACACGTACTTTTTACTTGTTTCCTTCGAAATACTCTCCTCCGCAATTGATATTGTGCCCCCAAAGTCGTTTCCCCAACACCGTTTCCAATTCCGGAAGCAGTCTTGTACGCCTCTTGCTGGATCGCACGAAGCGCCGTCTGCGAATTTTCTTTTATCCCGTCTATCGTTGCAAATCTTCTTCCTTTCAAAGGGGTTTTCAACTTTGGAAATAAGAAAAATCAACTGGAGCCAGGTCTGGAGAGTAGGGAGGATGAGGCAGCATAGTGATGTTTTTTATGCAATAGTCACGCACCAAAAAAATGTTCAAATGTGTGTGAAATCTTATGGGACTTAACTGCTAAGGTCATCAGTCCCTAAGCTTACACACTACTTAACCTAAATTATCCTAAGGACAAACACACACACACCCATGCCCGAGGGAGGACTCGAACCTCCGCCGGGACCAGCCGCACAGTCCATGACTGCAGCGCCCTTAGATCGAGTCACGCACCAACAGGAATCAATGTGCGAGTGCGTTATCACGATGCAAGACCCATGAATTGTCTCGTCACATTTCATGCTGTTTCCTTCTCACGTCCAGATAGTACCTTCGATTAACTGTTCGTCCGTGTGGCACAAAATTATGATGAACCAATCCTTCAAAGTCAATGAAAACTATCAGCATGGCTTTGACATTTGACCTGACCTGGCGAACTTTTTTCGGTCTCGGAAAAGCTTTCCCGACCCATTGTGAAGACTAAACCTTGGTCTTAATATCATAACCGTAGAGCCACGTCTCACGACCAGTTATGACTCTCTTAACGAACATCCCGTTCTCATTTTAGGTATTCGAACATTGTGAGGCAAACCTCTTTCTGGTCTTGCCCTCTTGAGCGGCAGCACGAAACATTCCAAGATGCTGCGTCAGGATTTCATGACATGATCCAATTTAAATGTTGCATTCTTCTGCAATCGATTGGCACGCACAATTTCGTTTACGTTCCTGACATGGGCGTAGACGTCGAAGAGCGTCCTGAATGAGGGTCGTCTTTAACTTCCGTCTGGCCATTTTTAAACCGTCTGACCCTTCGGAACATCGAATACGGCTTAAGAACTTATCGTGGTAGGTTTCCTGCATCATTTGGTGTGTTTCTGTAAAGGTTTTCCTGAGTTTCACGCAAAATTAAATGCAGAAGCGTTGTTTCTGTAACTGTGCAATCTCGAAATTTGCAAACTGTTGTAACGTTAATGCAACAAATTCCGCAGCAGCAGCGGCTAAAGCTTATTGTTACTATGAATTAGATTGACAAAAAAAGAGTTTTCTTAGGTCATGTTAATCACTAAATAAGTTGTGGGAAAGGATTTCATAAATTAAATCTATTTAAAACTTCAGCAACATCATAACCCATAGCCAATAATAGAGTATGACAATTACAATGACACAGGTGTCAATAATGGGTTAGTGCCGGACTAAAAATTCTTTTCTATTTCAAAGTTAGAATAACATTTAATAACCACAGCATATTTATTTATTAATTAGATGTGAAGAGTAATTGTTATTATTTGGAGGATAAGGAGGATTCCTAAACTGACAAGCAAAACATGAGATTGTTCCATACATACAGAGAGCGAGCGAGCGAGAACAAGGCCGACCGTACGGAGACAGAGCTCTCGTGAAAGATAAGTAATTTAGGTTGTAATTAACTGTAGTTGAACCCTTTTAACTAATTAAATACGTTCTTTAGTGTACTCTTCAAGCTCACCATTAAAAGTTGTTCTTTTATTTGCGTAGTGTTCTAGTAATCGCGAAATGTTCGTTTGTTTACTTACTGCTGCTTAGGCCTAATTTTTATAGTGTGCAAAATTAGCGTTATACCACAATCTTAAGTGAATTTGGTATAGATTAACTAATTAAATACGTTCATTAGTGCGCTCTTCAAACTTGCCATTAATGGTTTTCTTTTATTTGCTTATTCTTCTAGTAATCGTAAAAAGTTCGTTTTGGTTACATTCGGCTGTTTAGGCCTAATTTTTGATCGTGCATATTTAGCGCTATACCACAAATTTAAGTGCATTTGGTAATAGTTTACTTACATATTAGTTTCCCTAAACATATTTAGTGTCCTTTTGCATCTGTATTTAATATATTATCGTCACCACTTAGTAAATCTCTTAACTAATTTCCAAACTACCATGGATACTAAGTGTTTGAGCTGCAGTAGGAAAGTTAGTTCAGGGGTTTTGCGCAGCTGTTGTGACAGATGGTTTCATTGGGGAAATTGTAGCGGCGTGGGAATTGAGGAAGCAAATGAGACTCTTCCATTCTTTTGCAGGGTTTGCTCCAGAGATAGGATTATAGCTGAACAGGAGGAGAAAATTAGAGCCCTTCAGGCTGATTTGGACAGAGCGAGGGAGGAACTGAACAGGTTAAGGGAGGAGGAGGGTAAACAGTGATGGGAAGTGGTAGCTGGGAACAGGGGTCACAGAAAGAGGACAATGTCTGACAGTTTCCCAATTGGCACAACCAATAGATTTGCCTTGCTACCACAGTTAAGTAAGGAACTGCCTCGAGTAGAAGTAGATGTAGTTAAGATGCAATAGAATCCCACTAGGAAACCAACTATTTCAAAACAAGTAGAAAGTAAAAGGAAAGTTCTGTTGCTAGGTAGCAGCCACGGAAGAGATGTGGGCCAGATTTAGCAGGAAAAATTAGGTGACAGGTACCAGATCACAAACTTTTTCAAGCCAAGTGCATGTCTTAGCCAGGTGGTAGAGGATATAGGTTCCTTGTCCAAGGGTTTCTCAAAGCAGGGTCATGTGATGATAGTGGGTGGAGTGGGAAACAGTATTGATAGGGATCAGGGCTACAGTATTGAGTGTGACCTGGTGAAAATAGCCTCTGCAACGACCCAAACCAATGTTGGGCTGGTGCCTGCTTTCATGCGGCATGATCAGCCCCAGTTGAACCGCTCTGTCAGGAGGGTGAATATTGAGTTGGATCAGTTGTGTAGGGTGGCCACTCTGTCAGACATTGGATTGGTTCCTATCGAGGCTATTGATAGGGGGGATTTCACAAGGCATGGCCTACACCTCAATAGGAAGGGGAACGGTAAACTGGCAGGGTTGTTAACGAAATCTATAAGGGGGGACACAAGTAGTCATGATCTACCTTTTTTTTTTTTTTTTACTAATATCAGTGTCCAATGAGAAGTTCAGGCAGGCAGGTGCTAAAGAGGTCAAAACTCAAAACTCACAAGATTCTCACAACAGGAAAGTACATAATAATGTTACCATATTTATACAAAATATTGGTTAATTAAAGAAAACAGTAGATTCTCACAAAAGTAAAGTAAAAAAATAATGTTACCAGTTTTCACCAAAATATTCCGGGATTGAAGAATAAAGTAGATGAGCCCCTGGTTTTTTTGGATGACATTAAATCTGATAATGTAATAGATATACTATGCCTGTCTGAGCATCACATTATGTCTGATATGGAAAAGGAAAATATCAGTGGTTATAAACTAGCTGCACATATGAGTAGAGAGAATAAGGTGAGAGTGGGAGTTTCCATATATGTCAAAAGTTATCACTGTGTAAAAAGATTAGATAAAAAAAGGTTTTGTCTAGAGCAACATATAGAAGCATTTGCGTGTCAACTTAAACTGAAGGAGCGCTCTTTTATAATTGTAACAGTGTATAGGTCCCCTTCAGGAAACTTTATTTGTGGAAAACTTAGATGCCTTGTTGTTCTATCTGTCAGATAGGGGAAAGCAAATTATTATTTGTGGGGACTTCAATGTTGATTCACTGAAAGAGTGTAACAGGAAGAATGACCTGGAAGTCTTGCTCGGTTCTTTCAGTTTGACATCTGTCATTAATTTTCCTACTCGGGTAGTAAAGGACAGCAGCACATTGATAAATAACACTTTTATAGACTAAGATAAGTTTAAAAACATAAATTCTTGTCCTGTTGAGAATGGCCTTTCTGATCTTGGTGCTCAGCTAGTTACCTTATATGACATAGTTCCATTCAGTAATTCAAAACTACCCTCCAAAGTTGTGTGTTCAATTACTGACTCAACAATTAAAAATTTCAGAGAAAATCTTCAGCAGTAAGACTGGCATGAGGTGTACAAGGAACCCGATGCTAATTTAAAATATAACTTATTCCATGATACACTTGTAAGAGAATTTGAAAACTGTTTCCCCAAGAAAGTAGTTAATCTAGTTATAAGAAACCATGCAAGAAAACTTGGCTTACTAAAGGAATAAAAATATCTTGTAACCTCAAAAGGGATCTGTATCTAACTACAATGAAGAGTAATGACCTAGAAACAGCCAAAAATTATAAAAAGTACTGAGCTACATTAAGAAATGTTATTAAAAAGTCCAGTAACGTGCATCATGTCTGATATTAATACCTCGGATAGCAAAATCAAAACAATTTGGAATATTATTACAACAGAGACGGGGCAACGAGGAGTACAGGATGCCGGCATTGCCATTAAAGCGAATGGAAACTTGACAAACTACAAGCCAGAAGTCAAAAACATTTTGAATAATCATTTTTGAAATCGTGTAGAGAAAATAGGGTCTAAATGTTCATTAGAGGAAGCAAGGCAGTTAATGGAAGAGGCCTTACCCACACTATTTGATACAACTGACATTCCACCCACCTCTCCCTCTGAATTTAGAAAGATAAGAAAATCTCTAAAGAATAAAAGCTCACATGGAACTGATGGCATTTACAGCAGGATAATAAAAGCTCGTTCCCTAGAGATAAGTGGGATTCTTATCTACATATGTAATAGGTCTCTGAAGCAGGGTATTTTCCCAGATAGACTGAAGTATGCCATTATTAAACCACTGCATAAGAAAGGGGATATGTCTGATGTCAACAACTACTGCCCAATCTCTCTTCTGACTGCCTTATCCAAAATTCTTGAAAAAGTAATGTATTGTAGAGTTACTTCACACCTTTGTAAAAATAAAGTTTTAACAAAATGTCAGTTTGGTTTCCAGAAAGGTTTTTCAACGGAAAATGCTATATATACTTTCACTAATGAACTATTAAATGCTCTGAGTAACTGGAAGTGACCCATTTGGATTTTTTGTGATCTCTCAAAGGCTTTTGATTGTGTAAATCATGGAGTACGTCTAGATACCCCCCCCCCACCATGAACCAAGGACCTGGCCATTGGTGGGGAGGCTTGCGTGCCTCAGCGATACAGATAGCCGTACCGTAGGTGCAACCACAACAGATGGGTATCAGCCGAGAGGCCAGACAAACGTTAGATTCCTGAAGAGGGGCAGCAGCCTTTCCAGTAGTTGCAAGGGCAACGGTCTGGATGATTGACTGATCTGGCCAAAACAGCCTTACTGTGCTGGTACTGCGAACGGCTGAAAGAAAGGGGAAACTACAGCTGTAATTTTTTCCGAGGGCATACAGCTTTACTGTATGGTTAAATGATGATGGCGTCCTCTTGAGTAAAATATTCCGGAGGTAAAATAGTCCCCCATTCGGATATCCGGGCGGGGACTACTCAAGAGGACGTCGTTATTAGGAGAAAGAAAACTGGCGTTCTACGGATCGGAGCGTGGAATGACAGATACCTTAATCGGGCAGGTAAGTTAGAAAATTTAAAAAGGGAAATGGATAGGTTAAGGTTTGATACAGTATGAGTTAGTGAAGTTCGGTGGAAGGAGGAACAAGACTTGTGGTCAGGTGACTATAGGGTTATAAACACAAAATCAAATAGGGGTAATGCAGGAGTTGGTTTAATAATGAATAGGAAAATAGGAGTGTGGGTAAGCTACTACAAACAGCATAGTGAACGCATTATTGTGGCCAAGATAGATACGGAGCCCACGCCTACTGCAGTAGTACAAGTTTATATGCCAACTTGCTCTGCAGATGACGAAGAAATTGAAGAAATGTATGATGAAATTAAAGAAATTATTCAGACTGTGAAGGGAGACGAAAATTTAATAGTCATGGATGACTGCAATTCGGCAGTAGGAAAAGGGAGAGAAGGAAACGTAGTAGGTGAATATGGAAGAAGAATTTTGCACAGAGCACAACTTAATCATAGATAACACTTGGTTCAAGAATCATGAAAGAAGGTTCTTTACATGGAAGAACCCTGGAGATACTAAAAGGTATCAAGTAGATTATATAATGGCAAGACAGAGATTTACGAACTAGGTTTTAAATTGTAAGACATTTCCAGGGGCAGATGTGGACTCTGACCACAACCTATTGGATATGATCTTTAGATTAAAACTGAAGAAACTGCAAAAAGGTGGGAATATAAGGAGATGGGAGCTGGATAAATTGACTAAACCAGAGGTTGTACAGAGTTTCAGGGAGAGCATAAGGGTACCTTGACAAGAATGGGGGAAAGAAATACAGTAGAAGAAGAATGGGTAGCTTTGAGGGATGAAGTAGTGAAGGCAGCAGAGGATCAAGTAGGTAAAAAGACGAGGACTAGTAGAAATCCTTGGGTGACAGAAGAAATACTGAATTTAATTGATGAAAGGAGAAAATATCAAAAAGCAGTAAATGAAGCAGGCAAAAAGGAATACAAACGTCTCAAAAATGAGATCGACAGGAAGTGCAAAATGGTTAAGCAGGCATGGCTAGAGGAAAAATGTAAGGATGTAGAGGCTTATCTCACTAGGGGTAAGATAGATACAGCCTACAGGAAAAGTAAAGAGAGCTTCCGAGGAAAGAGAACCACTTGTATGAATATCAAAAGCTCAGACGGAAACCCAGTTCTAAGCAAAGAAGGGACAGCAGAAAGGTGGAAGGAGTACATAGAGGGTCTATATAAGGGCGATGTACTTGAGGACAATATTATGGAAATGGAAGAGGATGTTGATGAAGATGAAAAGGGAGATACAATACTGCGTGAAGAGTTTGACAGAGCACTGAAAGACCTGGGTGGAAACAAGGCCCCAGGAGTAGACAACAATCCATTAGAACTACTGACAGCCTTGGGAGAGCCACTCCTGACAAAACTCTACCATCTGGTGAGCAAGATGTATGAAACAGGCGAAATACCCTCAGACTTCAAGAAGAATGTAATAATTCCAATCCCAAAGAAAGCAGGTGTTGACAGATGTGAAAATTACTGAACTATCAGTTTAATAAGTCACAGCTGAAAATACTAACGCGGATTCTTTACAGATGAATGGAAAAACTAGTAGAAGCCGACCTCGGGGAAGATGAGTTTGGATTCCGTAGATATGTTGGAACACGTGAGGCAATACTGACCCTACGACTTATCTAAGGAGCTAGAGTAAGGAAAGGCAAACCTAAGTTTCTAGCATTTGTAGACTTGGAGAAAGCTTTTGACAATGTTGACTGGAATACGCTCTTTCAAATTCTAAAGGTAGCAGGGATAAAGTACAGGGAGCGAAAGGTTATTTACAATTTGTACAGAAACCAGATGGCAGTTATAAGAGTCGAGGGACATGAAAGGGAAGCAGTGGTTGGGAAGGGAGTGAGACAGGGTTGTAGTCTCTCCACGATGTTATTCTTTCTGTATATTGAGCAAGCAGTGAAGGAAACAAAAGAAAAATTCGGAGTAGGTATTAAAATCCATGGAGAACTAATGAAAACTTTGAGGTTCACCGATGACATTGTAATTCTGTCAGAGACAGCAAAGGACTTGGAAGAGCAGTTGAATGGAATGGATAGTGTCTGGAAAGGAGGGTATATGATGAACATCAACAAAAGCAAAACGAGGATAATGGAATGTAGTCGATTTAAGTTGGGTGATGATGAGGGAATTAGATCAGAAAATGAGACACTTAAAGTAGTAAAGGTATTTTGCTATTTGGGGAGCAAAATAACTGTTGATGGTCGAAGTAGAGAGGATATAAAACGTAGACTGGCAATGGCAAGGAAAGCGTTTCTGAAGAAGAGAAATTTGTTGACATCGAGTATAGATTTAAGTGCCAGGAAGTCATTTCTGAAAGTATTTGTATGGAGTGTAGCCATGTATGGAAGTGAAACTTGGACGATAAATAGTTTGGACAAGAAGAGAATAGAACCTTTTGAAATGTGGTGCTACAGAAGAATGCTGAAGATTAGATGGGTAGATCACATAACTAATGAGGAAGTATTGAATAGTATTGGGGAGAAGAGAAGTTTGTGGCACAACTTGACTAGAAGAAGGGATCGGTTGGCAGGGCCTGTGTTGAGGCATCAAGGGATCACCAGTTTAGTATTGGAGGGCAGCGTGGAGGGTAAAAATCGTAGAGGGAGACCAAGAGAAGAATACACTAAGCAGATTCAGAAGGATGTAGGTTGCAGTAGGTACTGGGAGATGAGGAAGCTTGCACAGGATAGGGTAGCATAGGGAGCTGCATCAAACCAGTCTCAGGACTGAAGACCACAACAACAACAACAACGTCTAGATAAGCTGAAGTACTGTGGTATGAATGGGACAGCGCTCAAATGGTTTGAATCATACCTAACTCGAAGAGTGCAGAAAGTTGAAATAAGCAGTTCACATAATACGCAAAAAACTGGTTACTTCTCAAACTGGGGAACAATCAAGAATGGGGTGCTGCAAGATTCAGTCTTGGGTCCTCTGCTGTTCTTAATATATATTAATGACTTGCCATTCTATATTCACGAAGATGCACAGCTGGTACTTTTTGCCGATGATACAAGTATAGCTATCACACCCAACAGACAAGAATTAACTGGTGAAATTGTAAACGTTGTTTTTCAGAAAATCATTAAGTGGTTCTCTTCAAATGGGCTCTCATTAAACTTTGACAAAACACAGTACATACAGTTCCACACAGTAAATGGAATGACAGCATTAATAAATATAGACTTCGATCAGAAATCTGTAGCTAAGGTAGAATATTCAGAATTTCTAGATGTATGCATTGATGAGGGGTTGATCTGGAAAAAACACACTGAAGATCTGCTGAAACGTTTGAGTTCAGCTACTTATGCTATTAGGGTCATTGCAAATGTTGGCGATATACATTTCAGTAAATTAGCTTACCACGCCTACTTCCATTCTCTGCTTTCGTATGGCATCATATTCTGCGGTAACTCATCATTGAGTAAAAGAGTGTTCATTGCACAAAAGCGTGTAATCAGAATAATTGCTGGAGGTCATCCAAGATCATCCTAAAGATACTTATTTAAAGAGCTAGAGATCTTCACTGTAGCGTCACAATACATATATTCACTTATAAAATTCGTTATTAACAATCTAAACGAAGTCAGAAGTAATAGCAATGTACATGGCTACAACACTAGGAGAAAGGATGATCTTCACTACTCAAGGTTAAATCTAACTTTGGCTCAGAAGGTGGTAAATTATGCTGCCACAAAAGTCTCTGGTCACTTACCAAATAGCATCAAAAGTCTGACAGATAGCCGTATAGCATTTAAAATGAAATTAAAAGTACTTCTTAATGGCAACTCCTTCTACTCATTAGATGAATTTTTGGATATAATAAGTGGGTAATTTCCCCAAACCCCACAAAAAAATTAAAAATATTAAGTATCATATAATTTTTGTGTAGTGTAATATCTTATATAGACACCTTTTATTAACCTAACGCGTTCCACATCGCTAGGAAGTGTCGTATTCGTGATATATGGGACAAGTACTAACCTCATCTAATCTAATCTACTCGGATTCAGCTTGTTACTATCGATATCTGTGTGCTTACACAATGTAAAAAATAGCGTTAAGTTGGATATATTGTTTTCAATGTAATGGAGTGTTCTGACACACTCCTCACGAAGCCTCTCTGTCCCTTCTTTAAGAACTTGAATGTGTCTTATGTGAAAATAGGACGAAAGGAGCTAAAAATTCTTAAATATTAAACATACGTATACATAAACATATAGGTCATAGAGTAAATATTGTTCTTACATAGAACATAGTGAAGCATTTCTTGCTTACTAAAAATGTTAAAATATTTAAATAAAATGCATAAAGATGTAGAAGCTCTATAAATGTTAGAAGGGGTGTTCATTATTGGCTCAATTATCTTGTAGCCATTTTGTGAGCCTTTTAAAATAAGTAACTATCACATTTTAAGAAATGAAAAATTTCATGCCGTAAAGTTTAGAAATATGACAAGAAAAACGTAGAGTGTTATTGTTTTGTAAAAAGGGAAAGTTCACTACAGAGGGCATTTTGTGGTGTTTTGCACTTTGCACACTTGTAGAAATACGAGAGCAGAAGCAACGTCGTAAACTGTGTGTAGGGGTGTGTTTAGTGTCTATATCACTAACACCTCAATGTGGAAACGTAGGGTGTAGTAGAATAATGTAGCGGTGTGTATAGTGTCCAACTCACTGACACCTTTACTTGAAGAAACTGCATTTTTAGTGACGCAGAGGCTTGTATTGTCAGAGTGCTTTCACTAAGACAGCACTGTGTAATTGTGTCTCTCGAATGCAAAGCTCAGCATTGGTCGCTGATTGCCACTCAAGAACAGGTATTTATTGCAGACATACTTCATTATAACAGAACTCCTTGGTTTCTGCCATCATTAGAAGTGACTTTATTGTTGCAGACATCCCACATGAGCGTTTTGTAATTTATTTGTGCCCTAACAGATGCCAGTTATCTGGTGCTCTACAGACAGAAAATACTTATAGTAATAATTTTACAATTTTTTTTACATATTCCTGTAAACATAAATGAAGATAGTCAAATAAGTACCTCTACATGCAGTTTATATGAATGGAAGTTTGTAAATTGTTTCATAAGAGGCACAAATATACTAGCATGAATCTAAAATTATCGTACATAAAACACTTGTGTGGCATTATGAGAACTGTTTACTTACTTATTAAGATATGTGCTCACGAAGCTTATGAAGGTAAACATGATGTATAAATTGAATATTAAGTAATTCTGCACAGGCATTGTTTCCTTATGACGTAAACATCAAACAAAGTGTGCTGCATTGATAGTGTTCCACACATAATGACACAAAAAAATTTATTGCTCAAGAAATGCTTAGCTTATTGCAGCATCATACACAAAATGACACAAAAATCTTATATTTCATACCAAATGCTTTGTATACATGGACATATGATATGCTGCTTGAGGCAGCTATATCATTCTTAGCAACAATAAGCTTTAGCCGCTGCTGCTGCATGCTGCAGCGGAATTTGTTGCATATGCGTTACATAGAATGAGTTTAGTAAAAAGGAGTTTGCTAGAGTTTTGTTAACTAGAAAATAACTTGTGAGAAGGGATTTCATAAATTAAGTTTATTTAAAACTTCAGGATCACCATAACCCATAACCAATAATAGACAGTGACAATTATAAAGACATAGGTATCAATAATGGCTGATTGCCAGATTAACAAATTATTTAAATTTGAAAGTTACATTAACATTTAATAACCACAGCATATTTATTTATTAATTAGATGTGGAGAATAATTATTATTCTTTGAAGGATAAGGAGGCTTCTTTAACTGACAAGCAAAACATGGGATTATTGCAAACTCGGACTAACAATCACGAGCCTAATCCTGCAATTGCTTTTGCACTATGCTTGCGAATTTTGCATTGAGTTCCAGCCTCAAGAGTAGTTAAGCCATCTAAATCTCTCCTGGCTATATAAATTAAATCAGGCCTTGAGTGTGGTACGAGTGCCGACATGAGGGCAGCCTGACACGTCGTCTGTCTCCAAGCTCTCGACCGACACTACTACTTGCACTCTCACAGACAGACCTCGTCTCACACCAATGTTTAGAATCTCGCTCCTATGATTCGCCCTCAGATTGCTACTATCGATATCTGACTGCTTACACAATGCAAAGAATAGCGTTAAGTTTGATATATTGTTGTCAATGTAATGGAGAGCCCTGACACATTCCTTACACTGTGCGACAAAACGTTCTACTCAATACAGCACAGAACAATAACTAACAGGCATTTAATAATGAGACTTCCGGCAGTTACACATTAAACATAAGTGTGTGCAGAGATGTCAACCGCATTCCGCTCCAACACACCATTGGCGTGAAATTACGGGTGTTCCGTAATTTTTTGAACAGACTTCGTATTTTTATTCCTCTCTGCAAGAACACAAACGTGTTCTCCCTCGATGATACGGTTATAAAAGTTGCAAGTGTACCTCATTTCTTTTCGAGCAGTCAACATTCTTTCTCTGTGCTCCAGATTTGGTGATCTTGCGGGGCGAAAGCCCTCCACCGACAGCTGGTGATCTTCCGTCATGGAAAGGGTGACTGGACTAGAAAAATATCTAGCCAACTTGTCAAACAGAGATCACAGTTGACTCACAGTCACCGTGTACGGCAGCATGGAGATAGAGAAATGGTCCAGTTTCTGCCATAGTCGCTTGAACACGACAAAACGCACAACTCTCTTTATAAAGACAGAAAAGAATTTAAATCCTGAGAAATTTCGAAAGGGGCTGCGCAGCTAAAGTAACAACTAGCGCATACAAAGGGACATGTTTGCCGCGCGGGATTAGCCGAGCAGTCTAAAGGCACTGCAGTCATGGACCGTGAGGCTGGTCCAGGCGGAGGTTCGAGTCCTCCATCGGGCATGAGTGTGTGTGTTTGTCCTTAGGATACTTTAGGTTAAGTAGCGTGTAAGCTTAGGGACTGATGACCTTAGCAGTTAAGTCCCATAAGATTTCACACACATTTGAACATTTTTTTGGAAATTTTTCTTCTGAAGGCAGTCAACTATTCCAAAATGTAGGACATCTGATGGAACTTTAGATGGTTTTCAGTTTTTTTTTAATTTTTTTTTTTTTGTATATAAGGTAACTGCAATCTTTCGTCCGAGGTGGGCTGATTTTAATTTAACCTGAAGTACTGCTGTGTCTTTAATATTTTGTCTTAAAATTATTGAAATTATTATATACCTGACTTCTTCATACAGAGTTTCCTCAAAACGAATAAAAATCCAAACAATAGGGGTACGACAGAAGTTCACTAATTTACATGACAAAAATGTTGCTCACGTACTTTAAAGTTTTCTAAAGTTACTGAAATACTTGCTCAATTTCCGGATATCGGTCTTCTACTACTTACGGGAACTCCGGATAAAAAGATAGAGCTCACGCAAATATTTACAAGGGAATAAATGAAGATTCGATATACGTGTGGCGTGCGAGTGCACGATGGTGTGATTCAACACCGATAACCCCTCTGGTTGGCAACATCAGTGGCGGTGGTAGAGCCACAGAGGTTTTCTGCTGCCCGAGGGAAGTGCAGCAATGATGAGGTTAATTTAAGCGTGGGGACGATTGACCTCCCAGTGATCGAATGTCTAGCGGTTTGTGTGGCGACGACAGATAGTTAGCATCGTGACGCCGCGACCGATGAGATTCTTGGCTCGCTGCTGCATTTGGAATGTTAGTCAGAGCGGGTTACTTCATGTCCTGTGCCGGTCGAATCAGTGGAGATTGTCAGATGGAGAAGTTATTTCGGTGTGTTGACTGAGCACCTACTTGTACTTGGGGTTGTATTATTCGTACGATGTCTGTGTCTGCCGGATTGGTTTCCTGTCAGCCAGTTACAAATAACTGAGCAAAAGGGTGACTGATGGATATGTTCAACTGGTCGCAGCCGTTAATCGGGCTGTTGTTCGCCTATTTCCTTCTCCTGGGGGGTATGCTGAGCTTCAATTACAGTCCCAACCGCTATTGTTTGTGTGTGAAAAGACTTTTCTCCTATTTGCCATTCTGTCTACCCAACGTCGTCTGGAAAAGCAGTTTTTGTGAAGCTATGAAGAGATCCCATTCAAGTCATTTGAACTGTGTATTTTTAAGTATGAAACTGGCGGTTTGGAAGCCTCTTGCCTGGGTTTCACCTCGCTAACTCGTGTTATCTTAATTAGGCAGTACATAACGTGATTTCAGGGCACGACTCATTTTTTCCTTATTCTCTCCAATGTCTTTTGGTGTCGTTATTTTTTTTCTAATCTTGCCAACTAGCAAATTATATGTTGCTGGATAGCTTGAATACACATGTATTTTATACTGCCAGTTTCGTTAAAATGGTCTTGAACAAAACACATGATTAACCCTAAATTCGTTGCATACTCTGTAAACCGTGCTACCGCGATAACCTATAAACTCCGCTGGCCAATGAGACTGGGTGTTGTTGAAAAACGAAAGAAGTTTTATTAGCCCTACTCGGGAACCTTGTCTGCACGACCAATTTGTGTAATCTTGTCATCAGCCTATTTACTTGGAATTGCCTGTTTTTATTAATTACATATGTTTTATTTGCCAGTGGGTGTTGGACTTTAATTGACTGTTAATCGTTTCTGTAGGTTACTAATGCTTAAATTTGGAATGTATTATTAAATGCCAAGTTGTTCATCTCATTAAAGATCGGTCTTATGACTTCTTCATCTACATCTACATCTACGTGATTACTCTGCTATTCAAAATAAAGTGCCTGGCAGAAGGTTCAACGAACCACCTCAAAACTCTATCTCTACAATTCCACTCTCGAACGGTTCACGGGAGAAACGAGCATTTAAATTTTTATGTGGGAAGCCCAATTTCTCTTATTTTATCGAGATGATCATTTCTCCCTATGTAGATGAGTGCCAACAGAATGTTTTCACAATCGGAGGAGAAAACTGGTGATTGAAATTTCATGAGAAGATCCAATCGCAAAGGAAAACGCCTTAGTTTTAATGATTGCCACTCCAGTTCTCGTATTGTATGTGTTGCACTATCTCATATCTTTCACGATAATACAAAACGAGCTGCCCTTCTTTGAACTTTTTCAGTGTCATCCGTCAGTCCCACCTGATGCGGATCCCACACCGGACAGCGATATTCCAAATAGGGCAGACAAGCGTGGTGTAAGCAGTCTCTTCAGTAGACCTATTACACCTTGCAAGTGTTCTGCCAATGAATTGGAGTCTTTGGTTTGCTATAGCCATAACATTATCTATGTCATTGTTCCAGTTCAAGTTATTTGTAATTGCAATCCCTAAGTTTTTAGTTGAATTTACAGCCTTCAGATTTGTGTGACTTATCACGTAATCGATATTTAGCGTATTTCTTTTAGTACTCTTTGTTAGTAACTTCACAGTATTCTATCACTCAATACCAGCTCCCAACCGCATTTCAGTTCATTAAAAATAACTACTTATTGACGAGCCGACGTTAAAAAGAAAGCGTTAAATGTTAATGTGGTACTGATTTAATTTCTCTGATTGTGTTTTGAAATGGGGTAGCTGTAACTGAATTACAGCTAGTCAAGATGGTCCAGTGTGGACTGTAATCATCGTATGGATTGCAGTGGAACCCGGTAGATGTTCTGTGGGCTGTAATTACCGTGTGGCTGTGAAGCGATTTTCGCTGGAAGAAAGCTAATTTCAGTTTTGGCCACCAGGTGAAAGTCTGGCGTCGTGAATACATTCTAGACGTATAGAAATGTTTCCATATGCATAAGATTAGGAAAGGGACGTGAGAAGAGAAGTTCAAACACGCGAGAGAGGCATAATGTTAGTTTTTTTTGACCACCACCTACATAATTTGTCGAGTGTGAGTATCGGAGATGAGGCGCTGCATCCGTAAAAGATCGTGATGAACAGTTGTTCGCTGCAGTTCTGGTGGAATCTTCAGAACAGGTAGAGACCGAACGTGGCTCTGGTAGAAGAGTTCTTTTAGATGCGAAGAGCCAAAAGTCACAAGAATTCAGATCAGGTGATCTTGCAGGCCATGAATCTGAAAAACCTCTGTGACAACATCTTCATGGAAGATTGCATTAAGCATATCTTTCAATGGGGGAGCGACATGAGGCGTTGCCTCTTCTTGCACGAAAAAAGTGGTTCCACACAGCTGTGCTCTTCCGAAGTAGACGTTACGGTACCCCTGGACGCAGTCACATACGGCAAGTGGTTTAACACTACTACAAATTGGGCAGCTCTGTGTATTCTCTGCACCTTGCCCAGTATAAAATGTGTGTACAATACTGCCTGCCAATACGTCTTCAACTTCCATCTGTGCCAGAATCCGAAGAGCAAATTCAGAACGATGCAGATCATGAGGTTTCAGTTGCTGCATCGTGTGGATATTGTGCGGGTTCCAGCGTGAAATAGATCGCAAAAGTGTCCGTACTATTGATCATGAGAAGGACCATTCACGTTACACTGTACGTGCACTAGCACTACCCGGGGAATGTACTACGTGGTCATTACAGCAGCAGAAACCTCGTCAATAACTTCGACTAGGATAGGATCCTTTCGTATTCCAGTTACCACATTAAGCTCACATGTGTTTTCGAATTTCAGTATTACCTTCTTTAAACCGTTTTATGACATCGGGCCTCTACTCAGGCCTTTCAGTCAACAATATTCTCTCAATGTAGCACTGTAGTTGCCGCCATTCACATAAAACAGTTTCACTAACGGCGCACCATCTCTCTTCTCGATAGCCATATTGTTTACTCGCGTTATGGCCTTTCAGAAGACAACGTGGATTTCATATCGTCCGAGGAGTAGTATACATTGCCGCGTCTGCACTTGGTTATCACAACTGGGACTAATCTTTTTTCCGTCGTAAATACGTTCCGTATTAAAGCATTAGCATACCTACCAAGTTTCACTTAAACTAAACTCAACTCCGTCCGAAAAGGCCCAGGCTTTAACGATACCGACCCATCGCCGTGTCATCAGGCCATAGGCGTCACTGGATGCGGATATGGAGAGGCATGCGGTCAGCCCACCGCTCATAAGGTCGTTGTCTGTTTTCGTGACCAGCCCACACTGGACTATTCGTGAGTAGCTGCACTTTAATCATAACCATCCAGCATTATACATTTATTTTCTAATTCCACGTTTCACATTACTCTTGTATAAAGGAACAATTCTTTGTAGTTGCACGAGGAATTTCATCCATCCACACACGCTCCTCAACATGATGTACCTTACGTTGCCACAGTATGGTGGCTTGAGTGCCTCACAGAAACACATAACCTAACCGTAAGTGGAACCACATTGGTAGCAGCATCCTCTCAGTAATTGTAGAGCCAACAGTCTGAACGGCTGACTGACCTAGCCTTGTAACACTAACCTATTAACCTTTCTACGCTAGTATTGGGAACTACTGAAAGCAAACTACTGCCGCTTATGTGTCTTGAGGACACGCAATTTAGCTGTATGGCTTAATAATGATGATACCCTCTTGTGGGAAACATTCCCCACTTCGGATCTACCGACGGAGAGTACTAAGAAAAAAGAGATGAAAAATAACTTCTGTTATACGGGTCGGACAGTGTATTGCTAGATCTCGTAATCGCTTAGATAATTTAAAAAACCGAAACGGACAGACTACATTTAGAATCAAAGGGAATAGGTGAACTACGGTGACAGAGTGAATACGATTTCTGTTCAAATGAGTACAGAGTAATCAACACAAAATTTAATATTTTGCGACATGAAGTAGTGAAGCACTGCAGCCAGAAGGGAGTGCAGTGTGGTATCAAAGAGGACGGATTTCTGGATTCTTTTGCAGGCTCTGTTTAATTAGCGTAACTGTAGAAGTGCTTCGTCCCATCTCAACAGAGGGATCACCGTCAACAATGTCATATCGTTCTAGAAAGTTGTACTGTACTTCACCGGCGAATGTTGAGTGATTAACGTAAGTCAATATGCATCTTCCAGAGTACCACATGTAAAAGGGAAGTGAAACAGCCCATACTGCGAAACTGCAGTAACTAATTTTCGTCGAAGGTCGAATGTCTGAATGCAGTTGCTGAGATACGTAAACGCAATTAATTCTGAAGTAAGAGGTAGGAAGTGATAGGACCAATTACATCCGAAGCAAATAAAGAGTCACGTTGTTGTGCAGCTGAAGGAACATAACCGATCATAACACAGTGAAAATTGTGTTTACTCGGTCAGAGCAATTAGGTAATTACAGCCTCACTAAGCGTTCGTCTGTCTTGTGAGGAAAGTGAATAGATCGCTATATATCATATAAATATCCGAGTTGACGCCCATTGAAGTGATTTAGTTATTCCATTAAACCTTGAAATAAAAATAGGAAACGTCGGCGGCTGTCTTTGTTTCCTGTTGGAAAGCAATTAACTGCATAGAATAGCATATATTATCTGCATAAATGTTTGTTATAATTCCTTTGACCTCCAATAAAATATACGATTTTCTAATGTACACTTACGACAGCGAATTTATGCGAATATACAATACTAAGCTTAGGAGTGCTTGTTCCAGGATTAATGTTAACTTCAACCTATCATTAAATTTTAATACAGGCAACGAGATTGTCAACGTTTGCTTATGGCTGACCACCCAAACGAGCCATTCGCATCATCCTAACTGACACAAATTAACTTTGCTACGGGCGCATTTCTATAACTGTACAAGTGTAGCGTCAGAGAAGTTCCCCCGGCATGTGATAAGTTCAGGAAAGGTGGATGACGAAATCCCGTCTGAGATATGAGTCTTTTGTGAAATCAAGTATTCGCTGTTGTAGGCGATGGCATCTCTGAACAGCATAATGGAAGGAAGAACTTATAGATGTTGTTTTTTGTAGAAAAATTCTCAAGTAGTCTGGGATGTAATTGTTCGTAACTCCATCGCCAAATTTAAATTACCAAAGAAATAAATTATGTTCCACATAGGAAGACAAAGTTTTCATATGCTGTTATTTACAATCTAAAAAAAACATAAAATACAATAAATCATCGAAGTTAAAGAATGAGACTACGATGTGGTTACTGGTACGTCATATTAATTACGTTCGCACAGTGCTTATTTATACTTACTTCCAAATGCATGCTCAATAAATGTACTTTCTATATAAAATGCTAGGTTTTCGTTGATGTCCTACTCTCGTAAATGGTGCTTTATTCCAGACTCTGTGAAGCGTAACAGACATAATCTAGTGGAGACGCCAGTATCTTGGACTTCGACATAATCGTGCCTCTAGAAAGGCTACCGAATACAAAAAGAAAAAGTACGTTCCTTCGACAGGACGCATTGTCAAAGGACCTACGGATGCATCAGCATCGATGTGTAGTCAGATGCACGTTAGGTTTCCAAACTTGTTTTGAGAGATGCTGGCCAGGATACGACTGAATGGTTAAAGGGATTGGGCTGTGTAGCTAACTGACATAATCCAGTCGATGCTGGCTGTCATTTCCTATGCTACCACATAGTTATAGTAAACAGAACAAAATTGTCTTGCGAGTTTCAAATCCACTTTGATGACTGTTTCAGACAGAAAATTACGCCCAGCTGATAAAAAATTGTATTGTGAGAATAACCATCGACCAAAACAGACATTTCTTTGAATTTATTTTTATGTAGCCATAATTTAGGCATCGAATGAGAATTCCTCCAGCAATTGCAAGGACGGAGCTGCACAGAACGATTGCTCTGAGCGACTTTCTATCTTTGAAAACACATTTATAACTGCCAACATCAATGAGATTATTTCTACCCAGTAGCCTGGACGAAAGTTAAATGGTGAAGCATTACCTTCGAGTGAACCAAATACTTAGCCTCATAAACTAAATCTATAGGGAGAAGAAAGAACGCTTCACTTGGTGGTCGAAATGCGATTCCTTATCCAATTTCAAGACAAAAGCGTGTTTAGCGAAAGGTAGTCCCGCCAATTGGTTTACTAGAATTGCGATTTTAGAAGAGAGGCTCTGTCAACGCTGCAACCGCTTGCAGCGTGGCCAGGAATATGTGGCACGAACTCTGCACTGTGCCGGAGCAGTTCCATTAGCTCTGTGAGACGAGGCAAAGCCTTGGGGAACGGATATGCACTCTCCGGTGTTCGAGCAGCGTTAACGCCAAATTTCTCTTTTTTCACTTAAAGCACCAAATTGTATCCAATTTTCACCTCCACAGTGCGGTATATTGTGTATTTCTTTCTGTTACTGTTATCTTTATTGAAATGGTAAGACATGACAGGCTTGAACGACCACTTTCTTTCATCCATAACACTAATAGAGCCAATATAAATCAGTAGTGGATATAGTAACTACGTCTGTAGCCAATGAGGTACAAAAAAAGGCAAAATGTAGTCTACACTAGATTGCACATTATCCTACACACAGTAATTCCTATCAGTACGTTTGACGTCCTGCCTTATCTTCACAGCAGTTTCATGTTAGAGATTACATTCAAAGTGACCACCTTGCTTTTGCAAACACTTCTACGCTCGCTGGATCGTACTTTCCGCACCCTACGCAACACACCTGCATCCACCATTGTCAATGTGGCATGCCCGTGAGCTATTAATTCATGTACATACATGAGTGGAGTACTGTAAACATGTTCCTTTAAGTGTCCCCACAAGTAAAAATTTAGTGGATTAAGGTGTGGGCACATAGCTGTCGCTGAGCGCTATGTGGAACATTTTGTAATGCGTCAGTCAGAGTATTGCAAAGGAACACTCGACACAGGGGGGAATTCAACTTGTTCGGCAGTAGGTAAGGGCATAAAAGCAGTCCTCACACCATATCAGCCCACAGGTTTATGCCGAAGCGTTCCTGAAAGCCATCTTCACGGGTGACATGTGGGTTGTGTCCTGACCAATAACTGCTGTCGTGGAGATTGAAAATACTTTCACAATATAGGTTACTCAGTCCATATCACGCTGTTTATAAAGTGTTCGTTACCTTCCATTTGGTGCAAAAGCCATTCAAAAACTGTACTCGTCGAAATCGGTCTTCTGGCTGCTAGTATTGAGTTAACGTGTAGTGGTTGAGCTTCTCCATCGCCAACATTTCAATAAGCAGTCTTTGAGATATGTGGAACTGCCGTGCAGTATCACCGGTTCTTCGCCGAGCTGACTGGTGAAGAGTTCGAAGAATCGCGTCCTCTGTTTGTGGAGTACGTCTAGTCCTTGGATGATCTCTCTCTTACTTGTGGACGAAGCTCTTGCTCCAGGCGACTAAAACATTCTTATGGTGATGGAGCCCTTGAAGGTAGTGTACAGCATATCTGTGAGCAGCAGCAGCAGTAGCAGTTTGATTATCGGATGCACCTAGCACCAAAAGCATATCAAACATATTCACTGTTTGTGTAGGCCATCTGAAAGCCGCCCTACAGGAAGTTGGCAGGGCCAGTTATGGTTTTGCACTGTGCAGTTAGTAGGTACACGCATGCATTTTAATAGATTCCACTGTCAGGTGAAAGGCCTTTGACATGTGACAAGATGATGACCTGCTTATAAATGAAGAGAAATAGGGAATGAAGGCCTAAAAAATAAAAAATAGAGTTGCTTTACGAGGATTCAAACTACAGCTGCATAGTGAAAGTTCCTTTGAGACCTTTTTATTATCTAATTTTGTTCGATATTTGTCTTTGCATTTTTTCGGGACGGACGTCCCATGACACCCGATCAAGTTCACTATTGATCCGTGTACTCACATTTTTAGTACAGAGGGCAAGTAACCTTCTGACAGAACGCGTTGTGCTACCGTACCGGCGACATTCCAGCAGAAAACTCGTTGAGCTATTAAGGCTGACAGAGAGTGGCTGGGTGAAACGCGTTCATCTGTACATTCGGATGCGCTCCATTGATTGATGGCGTTGCCATCTCCTCGTTTTCAAAATGCACCTGATTTAATTTATGTAGATAAACATTTGTCTTGAATATGAAACGCGGAGTGGCCACGTGATTTGAGACGTCCTGTCAGGGGTTGCGCGGCTATTCGAGTCCTCCCTCGGGCTTGGGTGTGTGTGCTGTTCTTAGCATAAGTTAGTTTATGTAGTGTGTAAGTCTAGGGACCGATGACCTATGCAGTTTGGTCCCTCAGGAATTCACCCACATTTGAACATTTTGTCTTGAATATGAATGAGGAATCGCATACCGATCTCAAAGTGCGGTATTTCTTTTTTCATGCTGTACATATCAGCGACGGTCCTAAATGACGTCTACATCTACATGGCTACTCTGCACTTCAGACTGCTTCGTAGAGCGTTCATCGCACCACCTTCAGGTTGTTTGTCTGCCGTTCCACTCTCGAGCAGCACACGGAAAAACGACCACTTCAGTATATCCGTGTCTGTTCTGATTTCTCCTATTTTATTATGACGATTATTTCTCTCTATGTAGCTGAGCGTGATAAAAACATTTCCGCATCGGAGGATAAAGATTGGTGACTGAAATTTTGTGAAAAGTTGTCGCAGCAACGGAAAACGCGTTTGTTTTAATAACTGCCACCCCAGCTCACATACCTTTTCCGTGACACTCTCCCCCTATTTCGTTATAATGCAAAACGAGTTGCCCTTCTTAAAGCTTATCGATGTCCTCCGTCGGTCCCGCACCAGACATCAATTCTCCAGTACATGTAGACAATGAGAGCCATGACCAGCTGCAACTCCTCCTGTTGGTATAAACATAGGGACAGCTACACTAGTCCAGGAAGCTCAGCTCAGGGCGTCCGATGGTGAACTATGCTCCGTGACATATTTATTTTTTTGCGATCAGTCTTCTATGCTCTCCTGTATCAACATCCTTGTCTCATAGTATCACTTGCAGTGCTCAGTTATTTGTTTGATATATTTCTGTCTTGTCTTTTCCTACAGCTCTCACGCGCTGCTGCTCCCTCACATACCATGGAAGTTATTCCTTGACGTCTCAACACATGTCCTATTACACTGTCCAATCACATTAATGTGACCACCTGTCAGAAGTCTGAATAATCACATTTTGCAGCGCGGACCGTTGCGACACGTGCAGGAAGAGACTCACTGACGTTCTGGAATGTATCAACAGGGATGTGGAGCCATGCCGACTCAAGTACCATAGCCAGCTGCCCTAGGATTCTGGCATGAGGATCGATGGTGCGGGCAGTGCACTCGAGCTGGTCTCACAGATTCACGATTTGGTTTAAATTCGGTGAGTTTTGTGGCCAGGGGAGTAAGGTAAACTCATCGTGGTGCTCTTCGGACCACGCACGCACATTGCGAGCTGTGTGGAACTTTGTACTGTCCTGCTGGTAGATGCCATCGTGTCGAGGAAAAACAAACTGCATTTAATGGGGATGTGGTCCCCAGGGATAGACCCATACGTCTGTTATCCATTGTGTCTTCCAGAATGACGAGATCAACCGGGAAATGCCACTAAACGCTCCTTTCTGCAATTTGGACGCTGTCATCGATTGTTGCGGGGTGTCAGCTTTCCGTCTGACGGAGCATGAAACGTGATTCATCTGAAAAGGTCGCCAGTCGCCGCACATTGTACCTGCAGTTGCGGTACAGACGTGCTAATTCCAGACTTGAACCAGCGTGGTTGCATGAACTTGGCGTATGGTGCAGAAGTCCTACACAGCAATTTTAGCTGAATGGTCGCTGAGGAGACGCTGTTGGTATCCGCTTGGTTCGTATGGGTGGTCAGTTGCCCAACAGTTGCACATGTATTCGCCCGAATGAATCCCCGCAGTCGTCGTTCACCCGTTATCTATGGCTCTTGGTGCAGTACTGTTGCTTCAGCGACAGTTTTTTTATAGTGCCATTTTGCCACGCAAGGTACACTTTAACCACGGTGGCACGTGAACAGTTCATGAACTTATGCATTTCGGAAACGCTTCCACCCTTGGCCCGAAAGCCAATGATCATGACCTTTCGGGCATCAGATAAATCCCTCCGTTTCCGCATTACCACAACGACAGCACTGTTATCCGCGCTTTTTATGTATACCGTCCACTGCTTGTGTTACCATCTGCCGTCTGTGACTGTTTATTGCACGCTGATGTCGAACATACACGGTGTTCACGTTAATGTGAGTTGACAGTATATAGCTTACCTTCACTCTTTGTATAAATTAATGGTTTAATGATCCTTGTTACTTAATGTTCCTTATTTTACAGATAAGGCATGTATTCCGAAGCATATTTCTAACCGAAAGAGTATAAACAAGAGTATAACCTGATCGTTATTACTCAGATACTTTTTGTGCACGACAATGATCGGAAATAAATTTCGTATGGAATTAATTAATGCACTGTAGCTATAATTTTGAATTACTAGCCAAAAATGAATGTACTTTTGATTACAGAATAATGTATTACGGACGGCAGCTCATAAAGGAGTAGAAGTTAATAATTGTTAAGTACTGATTTGAATCCGAAAGTGCGAACTCGAATGGTACATCTACGTATAACAAAAGGCATTTAAATTAGTTAGTAGTGCAGTTAAATTCTTTGTAACCAAGAAACCACGGTAGTTATTGCCAGCTAGCAGTACTTAATGCGACAGGTGTAGAGTAACGTCAACTACTATAATTCTGTCATCAATCTTCGTGAAGAAAATACTCATGAGCTATCTCTGTTTTAGAGTAAATATTACATCGGAAAAGTTCGTAATAAATCCATTAACTGACAAAAATACTTCTGCAAATCGAACTTACGAATTTCAGAAAGAAATATTTGCAAACGCACATCTAAATTGTAGTAATCTCTCTGATCAAATTTGAATATTCACTTGACTTTACCAGTAATTTGAAATTACTGTCACTTTACACGGTTTTCTCTTAGCTACTGATAAGATGCAGTATAAGCACTACATCCCACACTGAACGTTAGTTAATTATTACTCCGTATAGTTTCATGAAATGTGTGATTTTAACTGTCTTACAAAATAATATTATCTCTTTCACTTATGATGTACTCGATAGAGGCTCTCTGTTCCAGTGTTATAGTATCATCCTAACACTGCTTATTTTCAGTGTTTTCCATATCTTCCTCTCATCGCAGATTCTTACGTTTACAGTCCGCCTAATATTTAACATCCTTTGTAGCATAAGAACTCAACGTTTCAATTCTCTGCTTTTCCATGTTTTCCATAGTCTATGATCCACTTCCATACGGTGCTGTGCCCAAAATGTGCAATCTTAGAAATGTCTTCCTCAAACTAAGACCTATGTGTGATACTAGTAGATTTCATTTGGTTATCAAGAAATTATTTGCCTTTTCTAGTCTGCTCTTTATATCCTACTTGTTTCGTCTGTCTAGTATTATTTGGCTTCCAAGCTAATCAGAATTCCTTTACTTCAACTTTGTGGTCTCCAAATCTGATGTTACCCTTGTCGTTAATTTCATTTCTGAAACTCCTGACTTTTTTCGTCTTTCTTAGATTTGGTTTCAGTCCATTGTTACTCTCGTAGGACTCTTTATTCTGTTCTACTGTTTCAGCTTTAATCCCACATCTGAACCTCTCCTTTATTCTTGTTATAACTTCTTTAAGATATTGACTGAATAATAATGGCGTAAGGCTGCATCCCTTACACTCAGTGTACACCTACCACTTCGCGCCATGTTCTCCGTCCTTATTTTTCCCTTATGGCTCCTGTACATGTTGTACGTTGTCTGTCTCTTCCTATAGCTTACACTTGTTTGTATGTGACTTGATAACAAGTGCCATCATTTTACACTGTCAAATGTTTTCTCTAGGTCACTAAATGATTCTTCCGAACTCCTGTTTCTCTTATGATGCTTTACTTCAGAACTATCTTTCTGGTGACTTCACAGCTACGAAAGTCAAACTGACAGTCATCCAATAGATCCTCAACATTCTTTCATTCTTCTCTGTATTATTCTTTTCAGCAATTAGGACAAATGAACATGAAGTTGATTGTGCAGTACTTCTCAGACTTACCTGTCCTTGCGATCTTCAAGTTAGTACGGATGATATTTTCCCGAAAGCCTTAACTTACCTTTCCAGACTCATGCATTCCACAGACTAAATCGAGTAGTTATCGGCTTGACATTTCCCTCGACGGTTTTAGACATGCCGAAGGAGTGTTGTCCACTGCAAATCTTCCAAGGCGCTGTTAAGCTTTGAGCATCAACATAGACTCCGATTTCCTCTTTTATTTTATCTACTGCAGACCTTCCAAAGCTTTGTTAAACTCTAATACTGGATACCCTACGTCATCCGTATCGACTCTGATTTTTTCTTTTACCACCTTACCGGTTCAAATGGTTCAAGTGGCTCTAGCACTACGGGACTTAACATCTGAGGTCATCAGTCCCCTAGACTCAGAACTATTTAAACCTTACTAATCTAAGGACATCACACACATTTATTCCCGAGGCAGGATTCGAACCTGCAACCACAGCAGCAGCGCCGTTCCGGACTGAAGCACCTAGAACCGCTCGGCCACAACGTCGCTTCCTTACCGGTTCTTCATCAATAGGTTTGTTTATAAATAAATAAATCTTCTGCTACCAGTCACGATTTTCTTTATTTTACTATTTGCACGACGCGTTTCGAGAAATAATTCCCATTTTCAAGTGCGTTTTTATGATGTGTGTTAAGCCATTTCTTTTGATGTTGTCAGTGTGTGTGAGTCTGCTTCGTTTTGTTGACTTTTACTGTAATACATAAGAAACGCGATTTTTAGTTGGGTATCAATATTTTCTGTGAGGTTAGTGGCTAAAGTTTGAGAACAATTTGTACTTACAATTTTCTAATGGTCCATTTGTGTAGAGAGTCACACACACTTAACATCACACACAACTTGTACATTTTACACATCGAAAATATCTTATATAAACAAAACAGTTACAAAGATCTTCTTATAGGTAGTTCACAGAGATAACATTATAGGTCTTCGACAGATTATGATATGCTTTTGTACAGAGGTTAATTTATCTTTACAATTTGGCTCATGAAGGATAAATTAACCTCTGTACAAAAGCATATCATAATCTGTCGAAGACCTATAATGTTATCTCTGTGAACTACCTATAAGAAGATCTTTGTAACTGTTTTGTTTATATAAGATATTTTCGATGTGTAAAATGTACAAGTTGTGTGTGATGTTAAGTGTGTGTGACTCTCTACACAAATGGACCATTAGAAAATTGTAAGTACAAATTGTTCTCAAACCTTAGCCACTAACCTCACAGAAAATATTGATACCCAACTAAAAATCGCGTTTCTTATGTAATACAGTAAAAGTCAACAAAACGAAGCAGACTCACACACACTGACAACATCAAAAGAAATGGCTTAACACACATCATAAAAACGCACTTGAAAATGGGAATTATTTCTCGAAACGCGTCGTGCAAATAGTAAAATAAAGAAAATCGTGACTGATAGCAGAAGATTTATTTATTTATAAACAAACCTATTGTATCTACAGTCGCAGGCTTTCAAAAACCATTTATAATGGATCAAATCAGGTTCTTCATCACTTGGAGGCCTTCAACGCAGTCTCTCCGCTGTCTGCTCTCTCCTCTGCATTTGATCTTTGAATTCCTCTTACATTATATGTAAATGGCGGCGCTTTTATTTTTAATTTCACCAAAGGTAGCTTTGACTTTTCTGTCCGCTCAGTCAGTCCTTCTGATGACCATTTTTTTCGATTTCTTCGTATTTATCGTGCAGTAGTTTCTCCTTGGCTTCCTAGCACTTACTGTTTAGACTAAGGTGACAAAAGTCATGGGCTACCCCGTAATAACATATCGGACCTCCTTTTGCCTGGCATAGTGCAGTAACTCTACGTCGCATGGACTCAGCAAGTCGTCGGAAGTCCCCTGCAGAAATACTGAGCCATGCTGCCTCTATAGGCGTCCGCAACTGCGAAACTGTTGCCAGTGCAGGAGTTTGTGCACGATGTGATGTCTCCATTATGTCCCATAAATGTTCGATGGGATTCATGCCAGGCGGTTTGGATGGCCAAATCATTCACTCGAGTTGTCTAGAATATTCTTCAACCAACGCGAACCATTATGCACCGGAGACATGCCACATTGACATCGATAAAAATTCCATAGTTGTGTGGGAACATGAAGTCCGTGAATAGCTGCACATGGTCTGAGAATAGGCGAACATAACCATTTCCAGTAAATGATAAATTCACTTAGACCAGAGGACAAGCCATTCCACGTTAACACAGCCCACACCACCATGTAGCCCCTACCAGTTGCACAGTGACTTGTTGACAACATGGCTCGAAGGTTTCTTGGGGTCTATGCCACACTCGAACCCTACCATCAGCTCTTACCAACTTAAATCAGAACTATTCTGACCAGACCACGGTTTTCCCTTCGTCTAGGGCCCAACCGATATTCTAACGGACATGTTCAGCTCATGCAGTTTTGCTTGTCTGTTAGTACTGACAACTCTACACAAACAGTGGCTCTCTCGGTCGTTAAGTGAAGGCAACCGGCCATTGTGTTTTCCATGGTAAGAGGTTATGCCTGATATTTAGTATTTTGCCGCACTCTTGACACTGTGGATCTTGGAATATTGACTTCCGAAACGATTTCCGAAATTGAACGTCCCATGCGTTTAGCTGAACTACCATTCCGCGTTCAAACTCTGTTAATTCCCGTCGTGCGGCCGCAGTCACGTCGGAAACCTTTTCATGTGAATCACTTGAGTACAAATGAAAGCTCCGCCAATGCGCTACCCTTTTATACCTAATGTACGTGGTACTACAGCCATATTTATTTGTGCATACCGCTGTCCAGTGACTTTTGTAACCTCAGTGTAGTTCATTCGGAACTGATATTTATTCCTGTCCATACCTGAACGTTTTAGTATCTTCTTCCCTCGTCCATCAGTTTAAGTACTTCTTCTGTTCACCAAGGATTCTTTGAAGATACCTTTTGTTTTATCTCGGGTTGCCACAACAGCAATTCGTAACCTAGGAAGCAGGAGACAGAGCGCGGTAGCTGGGCACACTACACAATATCAACAGATAGTGCTATAGTTGAATAATCAGATTTTGAGAAGCAGTCGCTTATAAATAGTATTTCCAATCTCTGAATAACGTGTTTTGACAACTTAACAGTAAAATATCTTTCTAGCAGCTCTGGTTCTCGCACACCGAACTATGACGTCGACAGCCGCCATCCCATGGAGCTCAGCTGTCGACCAGAGGGGACAAACAGCTGTGACGAAGTGGTGCTTGAGCGCAGTCGTCATCGTCCTTTATGCCAGCGGCGGAGAGGGTGTTTGTGTCATGTGGTCTTCTCGGAGAGGGGAGGTGTGGCGCCTGATCTGCGTATATTGCCACACTGGCACCACCACTCGTTGCACTGGCGGGCTTTTGAAGGCCAGCACAAACGTGGCGTCTTATGGTGGCTCCACATCCCTCCCCCTAAAACTCGGTATGGTCGTCGAGTATGGCCGACAACCATGACGACGATGGGGAGGACAGCAGGATTCGGCAGGTAGCGACGGAACGGGGGTGGTGTCTGCGCAGACGCCGCGCCCCCTCTGCTCCCTGACGTGTGCTCTGAGTTTGGCCGGAAACATACGCCTGGAATCCGACCAAAGAGCGCACCCCTTATCTTGATGCGGCGCAGACGTCGTGGCTGACAAAACCGACACGAAGTCAGAAGCGGTAGCTACGCCGCTGGAAGCTGCCAGAGGCGGCTGACGGCTCGGCAACGGAGGTGAAGACGAAGGCGTCGTTCTGCATCCAGGTCCATCGGTTCCTCGTCCAATGCCGTCGATCCGTAGTGGCACGGAGCCGAAGACGACGGAGACAGAGGTTGCTGTAAACCTGATGGCGAAAGCGCCCTCAGCGATAAGAGTACTGCGTCTGAAAGCAAAGAGCCTGCGGCAGTATCACTGATCACCTGAGCTCAGCTGGTTGCGATGGCGCCTCAGCAAACCGGTACGGTCCTGTTACATTGCCCACCCATTGCAACGATGATCATCCCCCGCTCCTAGCAGCTATTTCCGCGAAATCACCTGAAATAAACAGTGGCGCCTGCGGGATACTTAGCTACGGGAGGCGGCGTAGGTACGACCCTGCGCTGCCGGTACAACAACTGGAGCCAGATGTGGTGGCGGCAGCCGTGCAGCAAGTCCGCAGGAGACAGACTGTCGCGTGGTTGGGATCGGTATGAATACGAAACAGGAGCAGAGCCTGGTCACATGTGTGGGTAGCGTGAATCTTTTCCATTTGTTGCTTGAAGATGTGGACGAACCGCCATGCAACTGGAGGTGGAATTGCGCAGTCTTTAAGTGGCGGATGCCTGAGGATCTCGGCAGCGACAAACCTTGGCCCACTGTCAGTCGCAATAACTTCTGGAAACCCTACTAAACAAAAAGTAGACAAGGTCTGGATCGTGGAAATAGCCGTCGTGGGGTGTTTTGGCTCTAGGAACTGGAGTTTACTGGAGGCATCCACGATGATGAGTCAACGTATGTTTCAGAAGGGCCCCACAAAATCAAGATTTAACCTTGGCCACTGCGCCTTAGATCTAGCCTGACGAATAACGCGGCTAATGGAGCCACCTGATCTTCGGCATAAGTATGGCATTGAGTAGTCAACAGTCCAATTTGTTGATGCACGCCGTACCACATGCAGTGACGACGTGCCAACTGCTTCAGGCGAACAACACTGCTGTGCCCTTTATGGAGCACTGACTGCTAAAGAAGAGAAGGAATCAACACTTGCAAAAAAAAAAAATCGTGTCATGGTGGATCGTGAGATCATGCAGGCAAACAAAGTGGCGGCGAATCAAAGTTATGGATTTCGAACGCCGAACGTGTCCAACAGCCGCAATAAAATGCGCAGAGCGGGGGCAGAGGCCATGGTACGAGAAATTTGGCAATAATGAAGAGGAAGACCTGCATCATACCCGTGTCCTGCACATCCAAGAAACAAGAAGAAGCATCTGCGGCCTCAATATCAGACTAGGGCCGACAGGAATATAGGACAGCGTGTTAGCGTTGGCTTGTTTAGCCGAGGGGCCGGTATAAAATTTCGTATTGATAACTGTACAAGAGAAAGAGTGCACCGCTGCATTTTATGTGGAGTGAGCTATGGAATAACCTTGGATGGACTGTACGAGGTTTGCACAGGTTTGTGGTCTGATACCAGGATGAATTGGCGTTGAAACAGGTACTGGTGAAATTATGCTACACCATACATTATGGAAAGACTTTCATTTTCATTTTGAGAGTAGTTACGTAGAGCGTCCGTCATCAGTTTGGAAGCAACGGCAATGGGACGGTCGTTAGAGCAGTATCTGTGGAATAAAGTGGACACAATGTCGTGAGAAGTCGCATAAACAGCTAAAGCAAACGGGTTTGTCGGGGTCAAAATGTGGAAGACAACGATCATGAAGCAAGGCATCTTTCAACGTTTGAAACATGTTCTGGCAATTATGCTAGCAAAGAAAAGGAATGTGCTCTCGGCGGAGCCAATGCAAAGAGGTCGCGATCTGAGAGGCATTCCGAATGGAACGGGTGTAATACGTTAATTTTCCCAGAACAAACTGCAATGGCGTGTAGCACTCGATTGGCCTGCAACTGCAATTTGAAGGGATGAACACGCTGCGAATTGATGACATATTCAAGGTATTCCAGTTCAGACTTATTACCCTCTGACCCTTAGTCAGATAACACCTGGAAGAGGACTCGAATGTTTTCATCAGACGTGCCACCAGACACGATAATATCGTCGAAATAGTTAGCGCAAGATGGACTGTTGCCGTCAGCTGCTGGAAATAGCGCTGGAATATGGCAATCGTTGAAGCGCTGGCTAACGGCAAATGCAGAAACTTACACAAGTCAAGGTGAGTGTCAGCAAGGTGTATTTCCTATAATTCGCTCATTGTTGAATGTCATTCAACTGAAACTGCAATCGTATCATTTAATTGTAAGTATAGCAATCAAATATGTATGTGACCTATTTCACAGAATGCTTCTACATCTACATCCGTACTCCGCAAGCCACTTGACGGTGTGTGGCGAAGGGTACCTTGAGTACTTCTATCGGTTCTCCCTTCTATTCCAGTCCCGTGTAGTTCGTGGAAAGAAAGATTGTCGGTATGCCTCTGTGTAGGCTCTAATCTCTTTGATTTTGTCCTCGTGGTCTCTTCGCGAGATATACGTAGGAGGGAGCAATATACTGCTTGATTCCTCGGTGAAAGTATGTTCCTGAAACTTCAACGAAAGCCCGTACCGAGCTGCTGAGTGTCTTTCTTGCAGAGCCTTCCATTGGAGTTTATCTATCATCCCCGTAACGCTTTCGCGATTACTAAATGATGCTGTAACAAAGTGAGGTGCTGTCCATTGGATCTTCTCTATATCTTCTATCAATCCTACCTGGTACGGATCCCACGCCGGTGAGCAGTATTGGTTCAAATGGCTCTAAGCACTATGGGACTCAACTGCTGAGGTCATTAGTCCCCTAGAACTTAGAACTAGTTAAACCTAACTAACCTAAGGACATCACAAACATCCATGCCCGAGGCAGGATTCGAACCTGCGACCGTAGAGGTCGCACGGTTCCGGACTGAGCGCCTAGAACCGCTAGACCACCGTGGCTGGCCGCAAACACACATCCATTTGAACCATTTGTGTGTTTGCGCTGGGCCATTATTCCCTCCTATGTAAATTGTTCCGTTGACTGCTTCTTCGCATTTGACTTCTTTATTTAGGTGAGGGAAGGTCAATTGTGCACATCTAGCAGGTGGAAGACACGTTTGCCGGTTCTCTACATATGAGAAACGCCTTACTTGAATTTGTAAATTATGGGGTGTGATCTGGAATCTGCTACATACCGACAATGGAATTCGCAAGTGGAAGTATCGGTTTCCTCTATATTCTTTTTCGAGTTTCCACGTAAATTTCTTCGCAGACGTGACAACTTTCTCAGCCGAACGTGAAAAAACTATACCGATTTTGCTCATAAAACTAAATGAAACTGGGCTTTGTCTATTTTCATGGAAATAGAACCTTTATTATAGTAGGAAATGTTTTTTAATAGTTGCATTATTATAGGAACCGAGTTGATTTTAATAAATAATCGAGCGCAGAACGGCGGGTGAATTGTCTACGATACTGTGACTCTCGTCCGGTCCCTGCTGGGGCGTCCTACGTGACGTCAAAGACAGTGTTTTCCATCTCAGAAAGAGAGTTGTAGGGGCCTGTCCGTCTATCCTGTGAGAGTGATACGTCCTAACCGTTAAAGGGCGGCTGCGCCCCTATACTTTAGACGACGAAGACGCATTTGGGGAAAGCCTCCCTTTTATCTCCTAGTTACATGTACCTTTTTTTGTATTGGCGAAGAGCGATCGTATCGATGCCGGCGGCGGCCAGCTGGCACGGAACGCGAAACTGTCGGCAGAGTTGCTCCCTCCTGTAGTTTGTGATTGTACATGGATGGGAACGCTCATTGAACTGCAGTCTTCTAGGACGACGATTTCAACCAGTACATGTGATGCATTATGACCGATTCAGTATGAGTCCTGGTTTTTTTCGTAACTATTTGGAAGTGTAATTATAAATGTGACGCATTTTTTGCATCAGCTGCGATAGCGCGTATAGATTTTGGTTATCTGGGCTGCAGGGCGATTTTTAGTAGGCACTCTGACGTAAAACAGCGAAAGATGCTATATACTTGCATTTAATACACTTTTTCTAAACTCTTTGTACAACACCAGCATCTAATCAGTTGAACGTACTCCACACCAAAAAGAATAAAGATTGTACCTTACACCCCAGCCTTTTCCCCTCTAGCTTGTAAGTGTAGGGTAGGGTTTGATTGTTTCTATCACTGTTTTCAAGTGTTATTGCGTGATAGTTTCGCAGCAGGATAAGGTCAGTTGTAAGGTATCGTCAGTTTTTGTGAAGTATTGCCGTCCTTGCGATGCGCTATGCGTATTGTTGTGTAAATAGGTCCCATCTTTGTGATTAATTAGATAATTAGTATTAATATTTGCGTAAATTGGGAGTGGTATTGCGAAATTTTTTCCCAATAGGATAACACCAGATGTATGGTATAGTCAGTTTTTGCGTTTTATTTCGATTTTAAGCCATCCTTGTGCAACGCTTTGCGTATAGTTCTGTAATTAGGACCGATATTTCTGATTAATTATGTGATGAGGATGGATATTTGCGTCAGTTTCGAGTGGTATTGTGACATTTTCTTTTTGCAAGCAGGATAATACTAGTTGTATGGTATAGTTAGTTTTTACGATTTTAAGCCGTTCTTGTGCAGCGCTATGCATATAGATACGTAATTTGGACGGATCTTTGTGATTAATTACGTAATTAGGATGGATATTTGCCTCAGTTTCCCAAGAAAAATGACTAATGTACACTAACCTAACCTACCTCTCCTACATCTGGAAAGTTTTGATGTGTTGGGGGGGGGGGGGTTCCACTTAGGCTTTCCACCTACTAGAGTCATGGTTCGAGTCGTTGATACGTTGTGTTCTTTATGTGCACTGGCTGTTTGTGCACGAAATTATTTTCGTTTGTTTAAGCGTTGTGAGCATCTTTCCATGCATTGTTTCAGTGATCTACGAGTAGTTTGCACATATGTATGGCGCGTACTGGATTATTTCGGTAATTTACGAGTTGTTTGCGTCTCTAGAAATCAGCGTAATGCATTATTTACAAGTAGTTTCCAGGTCTGTAAATTGTACATTGTTACTCCACGCACTTCAGGGTGAGTATTTTGCATCAGCGTAATAAATAAATTAGGTGAAATCCGTGGCTAATTAAATTGATCAAGAAATAAATGAAGTACACTCATTCCTCTCTCCAGCAGCCCAGAACGGGCTGATTGCATTTCCCTCCAGTTTTCCCCTCCAGACTGGCAGGGAATGAGGAGGCTGGGGGAGGCTTGCAGCTGATAAAAACACGTAAAGTCATTATGCTCCTATGGACTGAAGTGCCCGATCACATGACCTATCGCAGCGCCCTAAAGCGGTGAACCCATGAACTAGGTCAGTTCTTTGGTCAGGTGGATCGAAGGTAATTGTCTCTTGTGTGGTGAGAGCTTAAACTTAGATTTTAGAAATGACAGGCAATTCCAGCAGAGACAGATGTTTCCATGCATTGTTTAATGCACCTTTAATGCAAAGAATTTAGCTTCAGGACCGTATTCTTCCTCTTAATATGTTCAAGCATTAATGGTAGCTTACACTCTTCATGCAGTGAGCTATGGATGCACTCCTCAGCTGACTGAGTGCATGTAATACAGTTTTTAAAACTCCCCATATCTAGCACCAACATCTCGCTACCGGAACACCGACAACTCAACAAGCACACCATATCTCAGCCTCTTGTTGTGGTAACACCGAACTAAGATACTACAGCTGTAGGTAGGTAACAAATTTATACAAATTTCAACAAATTTAAACAAATGTAGACAAATTTATACGAATGTAATCAAATTTATACGAATGTAAACGAATTTATAAAAATTTAAAAATGTATACAAATTTAAACAAAGTTTTGCAAATTTAAACAAATGTAAAGAAATCTAACGAAATTTAGACAAATGTAAAGAAATTATATTCGAATTGAATGACATCATGAGCAGCCACTAGTGGGTTCAACGCCATACCGATAACTCCCCTCAGCTGCAAGAGTAAGCTCTTAGAGCAAAATGTGGTGTCAACGCCAGACGCCACACTTGCTAGGTGGTAGCCTTTAAACCGGCCGCGGTCCGTTAGTATACGTCGGACCCGCGTGTCGCCACTATCAGTGATTGCAGACCGAGCGCCGCCACACGGCAGGTCTAGTCTAGAGAGACTCCACTAGTACTCGCCCCAGTTGTACAGCCGACTTTGCTAGCGATGGTTCACTGACTACTTACGCTCTCATTTGCCGAGACGACAGTTAAGCATAGCCTTCAGCTACGTCATTTGCTACGACCTAGCAAGGCGCCATATTCAGTTACTATGTCTTCTGAACAGATAATATTGTGAATCATGTACCGTTAAGAGCGACGTTCATCATTAATGGATTAAAGTTAAGTATGAAACTAATTACATCCGATTACTGAAATCTCATTCCTTGTCATGTTCCAGACCTCACGTCAGTATAGTTCTTCCCTCCTCGCGCCATCCTGCGTGAGCTAAAACGCGTGCTTTTCGGGCTCCTCTAGTAACACGGTGTTGGCTCTTCAGCCAACACTACACAAAATTCCCTCTAAAATTCGAAACTCCCGACCATTTACCAAGAGGATGACGTGCCAGGTCCTATGGACAACACACTTGATGGTGGTACTCCCTCTAATTGTTTAAATAAAGACTGAAAATAATGACTAATGTCCAACACAGGCTGAGTCCTTTTTCCCCCAGTTCCTAGGAAGAGGTGGCGGTCCAGTGACTTAGGTTAGTGGAGGCAGCCCAACTGCCCTCTCTTTCCTGCCATTTTTTTAAAGTTAATAGAGGTAGTCCAAGTGTCCTTTCCTTCCCCCCATTTTGTTAGGTAAGTATATGTTGCCCAATTGACCTATCTTCCCTCCAAAATTCAAACTTCCCATCATGGGGCGTGGCACTTTCCCGCTATCTTGGGTTACTGTACTCGCGTCATTAGCTGACATCATGGCAGTCATCTTGAATGGCGTTAATTACGTCATCAGCTGACGACCTGGCAGCCATCTTGAATGAAGTCAATCGTGTTATCAGGTGATGTCACATAATGGCGACATCATCTGATGTCACAGCCTACTCAAGAATAGGTCGCACTAGTGTCCTATATGCGGTCTCCTTTACAGATGAACCACGCTTTCCCTTTCACATTGCTTTTCAACGTTAGGTAGTTATATTTAAGCGACGTGATCGAGTGAAGTGGGAGATTATTAACGCTGTTTCTGAATATTATGGTTTTGTTTTTCCTATTTACCCGCATTGGCTTATATTTTTCTAGATTTTGAGGCATCTGATATTTATTAAATCAACAAGAAAATTTGTTGAAGTCATCTTGTATCCTCCTGTGGTCACTGAACTTCGACACCTTCCCATACACGACAGCAAACAACCGTGGATTGCTGTTCACCCTGTCAGCCCGACCATTTATGTACACAGAAAATAATAGCGGTCCTATCACTCTTTCGTGGGGCACCTCTGACGAAATCTAATCTCTGCTATCACTTGCTTGTCGCCATTTGCGCGTTCTTTTTTTAACCGAAAGTGCAACAGTCTTTGCTTCCTCAACGTTTTCCAAATTTCGTTTTTAAACCATGGAGGGCCTTTTCTGCCAGTAGCCTATATGCTAAGCACATAATCCTCCAGGTTACGATTTAAAATCTGTTCAAACTTTGAGCATAATTCCTCAACATCCATCTCGCTAGAAACAGACGATGTCAATTCATTGTGTAAGTGAGATGACAACAAGTACTTACCTGCTCTTTCTAAAGACGAGAAGTTGTTTGCATCATATAGTGAACAGAAAACACTTGGTCTCACTGAAGTGGACGTGGGGGAATTATGGGCGGAGTTTAAACAGATTCTAAATTGTTGCCTGGAGAACTCTATTAAGTAGATTCCATCATTGGCCTTTAAGCAAGCAGTTATTTGGCTTGGCACTGATTAACAGAATTTTTTTTTTATGTCCTCCTGAGGGATATCGTGTTGTCCGAATCCCGATACTGTTGGAGACCCTGCCCATAATGCTCCCAACGTTCTCAGTTATTGAGAGGTCTGGCGACCTTGCTGGCCGAGGTAGGCTTTGGCAAAAAAGAAAACAAGCAGTGTCTGGGTGAGCATTACCTTGTTGACATGTAAGCGCAGAATGGCTCGCCAAGAAGGGAAACAAAACGGGCATAGAGTATCGTCGACGTACCGTTGTGTTGCAAGAGTGCTGCGCATGTCAACCAAATGGGTCAGGCTACGGAAAGAAATTACATCCCAGATCACTCCTGGTTGTCGGGCTGTTTGGTGGGCGACCGTAACGTGGTATACCAGCGCTGTCTGGGACATCTCAGCACCCGTCTTCATCCCGGAATCTCCTTGAACGGAGTAGAATATCCGTCAGTGATGAGTCCCATCCGAGCCGGCCGCTGTGACCGACCGGCTCTAGGCGCTTCAGTCCGTAACCGTGCTGCTGCCACGGTCGTAAGTTCGAATCCTGCCTCGGGCATAGATGTGTGTGTTGTCCTTAGATTAGTTAGGTTTATGTACCTCTAGGTCTAGGGGACAGATGTTGAGTCCCGTAATGCTCACAGCCATTTGAACCAATTCCCATCCGAAATGAGCACCGATTGTCTGGTGACGCCCCGGAAAACAGTGGCTTACCAACCTGACTGTTGCCCGCCAAACGGCGCGACATCCAGGAGTCATGGTCTAGAGCGCCATTCTTTTTCAAAGCAGGGCCCCTGTGGTTGTCATCTGCAGGATCCTTACAGCACAGCAATACGTCAACGACACTCTACGCCGTGCTTTGTTGACCTTCATGGCAAGATCTGCTGGGCTTACATTTCACGAAGATAATTCCCGCCGCACATGGCTGGAATTTCTACTGCCTGGCTTTGTGCTTGCCCTCCAACCATCTCGTGCTTTTGAAGATCTAAAGCGCCAATTGGACAGAATTTGTTACCATATCCCTCAGAAGGACATATCCCATAACTTTATCAATATGAATCTATGACTACAAATTACCAGTTAATGTCAGTTACCATGTGTTTGTAAAAAGTTTTTGCAGTAATGTTTTGTCTTAATGTGAGGTATGTAAAGCGTTATTTATGCATGATAATGTATGCAGACAATGTAATGCTTTTCCATGATGGTTGTACAAGTGCTTAACAATGACAAGCAGTCGATATTAGCTAATTGCACAATTGAATAAAAATCACTTTGCAGCCTACTACGGACCATGTTTACGTTTATTAAAGACTTGCGAAAATTGGTATTTGGTTTCTCAGTCAGAAATAAAGAAATACGTGTTTCAGGATTTATGGAAATTTAATACTGTGGGGGTGAAATAGGGGACGAAAGCTCTTTTTGAAAACATATCATTGTTAAAGAACTACTAAGGTAATTATAAGCAGCGTCTATGTATATCGGTATTTGACTCCTCGGTTACAAATTAAAAAACATGTATTTCAGTGTTTATGGAATTTGAACCCCTAATGGGGTGAAACAGAGGATGAGAGTTTTTATGAAAATATTTTATTATGGAAGTATTTTGAAAGCTAAACCAATGAAAATTTAAATTTGGCTTCTCAGTTAGAAGTACAGAAGTATATGTTCCAGTGTTTTGGAAATTCGACCCCTATGAAGATGAAACAGGGGGTGAAACTTCTTAAGGAAATATTACGTACTGTAAGCAATTTTGAAACTGAATCGATGGAAATTTGTGTTTGGTTTATTTGTTAGAGATATAACATACACTATGAGATCAAAAGTATCAGGACTCCCCCAAAAATATACTTTCCTCATATCAGCGAACTCATTAGTCATTAGACATCGTGAGAGAGCACAATGGGCGCTCCGCAGAACTCAAGGAATTCGAACGTCGTCAGGTGATTGGGTGTGACTTGTGTCATACGTCTGTACACGAGATTCCCACACTCCTAAACTTCCCTAGGTCCACTGCTTCCGATGTGATAGTGAAGTGGATATGTGAAGGGAGGAAGGTTTACCTGTTTAGCAAAAGTAATAGGAGGCAGATTTCACACTACCTATCAGATCAAAACGAAAATTTCTGTTCCGACACTGACAATGTTGAGTGTTTATGGAAAAAGTTCAAGACAATCGTAAAATGCGTTTTAGACAGGTATGTGCCGAGTAAAATTGTGAGGGACGGGAAAAACCCACCGTGGTTCGACAACAATGTTACGAAAATACTGCGAAAGCAAAGAGAGCTTAACTGCAAATTTAAACGCAGCCAAAACCTCTTACACAAACAGAAGCTAAATGGTGTCAAAGTTATCGTAAGGAGGGCTATGTGTGAAGCCTTCAGTGAATACGAAAGTAAAATTATATGTACCGACTTGACAGAAAATCCTAGCAAGTTCTGGTCTTACGATAAATCAGTAAGTGGATCGAAACAGCATATCCAGACACTCTGGAATGATAATGGTGTTGAAACAGAGGATGACACGCGTTAAGCTGAAATACTAAACACTTTTTTCCAAAGCTGTTTCACAGAGGAAGACCGCGCTGCAGTTCCGTCTCTAAATCCACGCACGAATGAAAAAATGGCTGACATCGAAATAAGTGTACAAGGAATAGAAAAGCAACTGAAATCACTGAACAGAAGAAAGTCCACTGGACACGACGGGAACCAATTCCGTTCTACATAGAGTACGCGAAAGAAGTTGCCCCCCTTCTAACAGACGTGTACCGCCAGTCTCTAGAGGAACGGAAGGTTCCAAATGACTGGAAAAGAGCACAGGTAGTTACAGTCTTCAAGAAGGGTCATCGAGCAGATGCGGAAAACTATAGACCTATATCTCTGACATCGATCTGTTGTAGAATTTTAGAACATGGTTTTTGCTCGCGTATCGTGTCATTTCTGGAAACCCAGAATCTACTCTGTAGGAGTCAACATGGATTCCGGAAACAGCGATCGTGTGAGACCCAACTCACCTTACTTGTTCATGAGACCCAGAAAATCTTACATACAGGCTCCCAGGTGGATGCCATTTTCCTTGACTTCCGGAAGGCGTTCGATACAGTTCCGTACTGTCGCCTGATAAACAAAGTACGAGCCTACGGAATATCAGAACAGCTGTGTGGCTGGACTGAAGAGTTTTTGGCAAACAGAACACAGCATGTGAATCTTCAGGTTTTCGCGGCGCAAAGACTGCTCCATTAAATTTCGGGAATGCAGCCGCATAAATTCTGTCTCTTCTTCTAATATTTCGGCTGTATATCTTTCAGCTCTTTCTGAAGATGGCTGAAAGATATACAGCCGAAATATTAGAAGAAGAAGCAGAATTTATGCATTCCCGAAATTTAATGGAGCAGAACACAGCATGTTGTTCTCAATGGAGAGACGTCTACAGACGTTAAAGTAACCTCTGGCGTGCCATAGGGGAGTGTTATGGGACCATTGCTTTTCACAATATATATAAACGACCTAGTAGATAGTGTCGGAAGTTCCATGCTGCTTTTCGCGGATGATTCTGTAGTATACAGAGAAGTTGCAGCATTAGAAAATTGCAGCGAAATGCAGGAAGATCTGCAGCGGATAGGCACTTGGTGCAGGGAGTGGCAACTGACCGTTAACATAGACAAATATAATGTATTGCGAATATATAGAAAGAAGTATCCTTTATTGTATGATTATATGATAGCGGAAAAAAACACTGGAAGCAGTTACTTCTGTAAAATATATGGGAGTATGCGTACCGAACGATTTGACGTGGAATGAGCATATAAAATTAATTGTTGGTAAGGCGGATGCCAGGTTGAGATTCATTGGGAGAGTCCTTAGAAAATATAGTCCATCAACCAAGGAGGTGGCTTACAAAAACACCCGTTCGACCTATACTTGAGTATTGCTCATCAGTGTGGGATCCGTACCAGGTCAGGATGACAGAGGAGATACAGAAGATCCAAAGAAGAGCGGAGCGTTTCGTCACAGGGTTATTTGGTAAACGTGATAGCGTTGCGGAGATGTTTAGCAAACTCAGGTGGCAGACTCAGCAAGTGAGGCGCTCTGCATCGCGGTGTAGCTTGCTGTCCAGGTTTCTAGAGGGTGTGTTTCTGGATGAGGTATCGAATATATTGCTTCCCCCTACTCCCCCCGAGGAGATCACGAATGTAAAATGAGAGAGATTCGAGCGCGCAGAGAGGCTTTCTGGCAGTCGTTCTTCCCGCGAACCATACGCGAGTGGAACAGAAATGGGAGGTAATGACAGTGGCACATAAAGTACCCCCCGCCACACACCGTTGGGTGGCTTGCGGAGTATAAATGTAGATGTAAATGTAGATGTACAGCACAAAAGCGTACAGCCCGACCTCGTGTGTTGACTGACAGACACCGCCGACAGTTGAAGAGGACCGCAGTGTGTAATAGGCACATACCTATCCAGACCTTCTTCTTCTTTGACTTATGCCTTCATGCCGCAGTTTTTCAGGGCCGCATGGTTAGGAACGGATTTGTCAATTTTAAGCTGTGGCGGGACGCCCTCACTGTTGCCACCCCTTATCCCCACGATGGAAGTAGTGTACCCCAGCTGTCTCCATCCAGTGTAATCCATGGAAAAGTGCGAACTTGTTCAGCTGCCTGCGAGGCGTGTAACTGAGATGGAACGTGGGGACCAACCCGGTATTCACCTAGGGAATGTGGAAAACCGCCTAAAAACCACATCCAGACTGGCTAGCACACCGGCCTTCGTCGGTAGTCCGATGGGTGGAGGCGATCCGGGCCCAGCGCGCCTACCTGAGTCCAGGAATCAGCGTATTAACGCTCTCGGCTAATCTGGCGGGTAGACATGTATCCCTGCATCAAGATCCACTGCAAGTACTGTGACAGTTAAGCAGGATGTCAGAAAACTTGGATTTCATGGTCGAGTGGCTTCTCACAAGCCACACATCACGCCGGTAAATGCCAAACGACGCCTTGCTTGGTGTGAGAGACATAAACATTAGACCATTGGGCAGCGGAAAAACGTTGTGTCAAGTGACGAATCACGGTACACAATGTGGCAATCCGACGGCAGGGTGTAAGGTGAACGTCATCTGCCAGCGTGTGTAGTGCCAACAGTAAAATTCGGAGGCGGTGGTCGTGTTTTTCATGGATGGGGCTTGCACGCCTTGTTGTTTTGCGTGGCACCATCACAGCGCAGGCCTACATTGGTGTTTTAAGCACCTTCTTACTTCCCACTGTTGAAGAGCAATTCGCGGATGGCGATTGCTTCTTTCAACATGATCGAGCACCTGTTCATAATGCACCACCTGTGGCGGAATTGTTACACGACAGTAACATCCCTGCAATGGACTGGCCTGCACAGAGTCCTGACATGAATCCTATAGAACACCTATGGGATGTTTTGGAACGCCGACTTCGTGCCAGGTCCCACCGACCGACATCGATACCTCTCCTCAGTTCATCACTCCGTGAAGAAAGGGCTGCCATTCCCCAAGAAACATTCCAGCACCTGACTGAACGTATGGCTGCGAGAGTGGAAGCTGTCATCAAAGCTAAGGATGGGCCAACACCATACTGAATTCCAGCATTACCGACGGAGGGCGTCACGAACTTGTAAGTCATTTTCAGCCAGGTGTATGGATACTTTTGAACACGTAGTGTAATTATGTGACTGTATTTGGAAATTCAATCCCTAAGGGAGTGAAATACGGGGTGAAACGACTTATGAAAATATTTCGTTCTGCCGGCATTTTTAAAGCTAAGTCTTTGAAAATTGGTGTTTGGCTTCTCGATGAGAGATGGCAAAATACGTGTTTCGCTGTTTTTCGAAATTAAATCTCTAAAGATGGTGAAATAGGATCATATTGATTCACTGACTCATCATCTCGCATCCCAACATAAACGGCAGGTACATTGACCCAGGTTTCGACACCTACTAGGGGTGTCTTCATCAGAATGAAATGTTGCTAAATCCTATAAAATAGTACAAAGAAATCAGATACGACAAAAAAAAAACATTAAGCAAGAAGACAGTTTTCATGAAGCTCAAAGGCTGTCTGCGTAGAATTACATTGCTAAAATGCAATAATCAGAATTTGGAGCAGCTATGCTCAAGTCAAAAGTAAAATGAAACTTCTAGTCTTTGCCACGTGTGCCCAGCTGGGATCTATATGAGACTGATCTGCCCCGTAGCTTACATTGCTGCCACGAAAAGAATACTTGCTGCGCCGCCTATCAGGCGCGGACAGTAACATGTGCCCATTTGAAACATTATAACAGAAACAACTGAAAAGGAAATCCCGACAGTTAATTTTAAAAACAAAATATAAAGAGAGCTTGGAAATGCACGGTAGTCAAGCAGATTAAGTATAACAGAGCCATCTCTTATGCTTGACAAAAACTACTATTACATAAAGTACAGAATGACACAGAAAAATTTTACAGACAGCTGTACAATCCAGAAAATATTTGCATGAGGGTAACTTCAGCAGCACATATCTATGAGATTATAAGAAAATGGTGTTTCACTTCTCGCGTAGATATAAAGAAATTTTTCTTAGGTGATAAAAGTGGCTATCGAAATACCTATGCAAGAGCGCAAAGGCGTCATTAACAAAAACTTAGGACTCCACCTACCAGAATCGCTTTTTGGTTAGACGTACATCTGGAAAAGACCATGCTTACATGACCTTAATTAGCGCGAAGAGCTTAGAAGGTGCTGCAGTTCGTGAACAAGTTAAAAATTCGATTAAATAAAAACAAAAAATTCTCTGCAGGCCATGCAATCTACGCGAGTGAGGAAGTGGGAGCAAAGCTAGTCTACCATACACGAAAACTCCAGCAGAACATGTCTATCAGATGTGGAGAAATTGTGTTAATACATCACGCACCCGTCAGAGAATCGTTGCTCCATGTGAAGAAAACAACTTGAATGATACTTTTCTTGTACTGAAAAAATTTCAAAAGAATCTAAACAGTTTAACAACTGTGCTGAAGTGTGTCCATAACACTTGAATCCTAGAAAGAGCCCCATTGTTACCAAGTAATAAAAATTCCGCTGGAATGGCTAACAGAAATGGAATCTGTCCTAATCCAGAAAAAGCAAGAGCAATAAATTTTCCAACTCCTCGGCAAATTCTTGATGTGAGATTTTTCCTCATAATACAGAGGTTTATCAAAGTCAGGACACAGCAAAAATAGCTGCATGAAACGGCAAATTTTCGTTGTGCGATGAGCAAGATGAATCTTTCCGTACCGTTTACAACGCACTGACGTTTTCATAGGTCCGAGAAGAATTAATCTACGACTGCGCAAGAGTGCCTATTGGTTGTTTGGGTAATTAGTGAGTCCCTAGAATGTATCTACGGTACACTACACACTGTTATTACTGACCACCAATCTTTACGGGGGATGAAAAGCTTGACGATGAGCAAGATGGGCGTTAAGACTACATTTTCAGTTGTTAAGGAGAATTACAGTAAGGGACGTAAAGTGACTTCAGCCAGCACACTGACGATTTCTAGAATCTGACGCAGAGGAAGACAATACCGAAACAGTTAGGTTGCTGCTCAAACAAAAGTTTGATGTTGATGAGGGACTATCATTGAGTGCTTGCATTCGTATTTCGTCTCTTTAGATGACCATTTTGTGCAGCAGACGTTACACGAAATATTTAATTTGATATATTTATTTCAGTTTTGTGTCGTTTTCATAGGCGATAACAGATGAAACACCACCACCTCAAGACTGAAAACTGATTGTCGCATTTGCACCTTTTTCTACTTAATTATTTCGCGCGTTATTAACTAACAGTTGCATTTCAGAGATACTTTCTGTAGTGAGCTATCGATTTCTGCCAACACCATGATCTCTGGCGCCTCAGTAAGGTGGTCGGTAGCCCATGTTATAAGGGAATGGATCAATCTGATGTGTCGAAAAGCTGAAATTTTGCGCACGGGAGGAATGTTGCAGGTCCTGTACGGGCCTTTCTGGATACAGAAAATGTTCGACTGCTACCCTGACCAGCACATTCTCCAGATCTCTCACTAATTGAAAACGTCTGGTCAATGGTGGCCGAGCAACTGGCTCGTCACAATACGCCAGTCACTACTCTTGATGAACTGTGGTATCGTGTTGAAGCTGCATGGACAGCTGTACCTGTACACGCCATCCAAGCTCTGTTTGACTCAATGCCCAGGCGTATCAAGGCCCGTTATTACGGCTGGGGGTGGTTTTTCTGGGTACTGATTTCTCAGGATCTATGCACCCAAATTGCGTGAAAATGTAATCACATGTCAGTTGTAGTATAATATATTTGTCCAATGAATACCCGATTATTATCTGCATTTCATCTTGGTGTAGCAATTTTAATGGCTAGCAGCGTTGTTTCGTTTGATCAGGCGATCCGGTGTTCACTACAGGTGCCTGCTGGTGCATCTGGGAGATTCCACCTCCCGCGCCTCAGTGTGCAAGCAGCACACGCCTGCCTGCCTGCCTGCCTGCCTGCCTGGTCCCGGGCGCGTCTGCCACGCCGCGCCGCCGCCTGCCGCTACCCACGCGACGGCCGCCCCCTCTGCCCGCCTCTGACCCCGCGACGCGCCGTCCCTCTTTGTTATGCGCCGCTGTCGCTTTCCCGCCGACCGTCCCGCCTCACTTGCCCCGACACGCCGGCTGAGTTACTGTCTCACCCGTCTCGAGGGGACTGGCGAACGTCGCTGACTGTAAAGGAACGTACCTCGAGTCGCCCACAACCGGCTCTATAGAATTATTGTTAATTATCTCTGACGTACGGTTTAGCAGGTCGAAATAGTCTGATTTAAAAAGTTGTCCTCCAAGATTATGAAACTGGCCTCAGGTCTGCTCCACTATTTTTGACACGAAGGCCGTGATTTACGGAGATAATATTAGGGGATGAGAAATAACAAGTAAGCGTTATGCTGTCTGGTACTTTTTGTAAAGTACAGTACACATACTAACAATAGAGCGTCTAAGCAGTTTTTGTAAATCGCCTCTGTCAAATTCTGGAATAATATCTTCGGAGAAGTCATCCAAATGGTAAAAGGGATCTGAGCACTAAGCGACTTAACAGCGGAGGTCATGAGTCCCCTAGGACTTAGAACTACTTAAACCTAACTAACCTAAGGACATCACACACATCCATGCCCGAGGCTGGATTCGAACCTGCGACCGTAGCGGTCACGCGGTTCGAGACTGAAGCGCCTAGAACCGCTTGGCCACAACGGCCAGCGAGTAGTCGTCGACGTGTTGCTGATGACTTCGGTGCTGACAAGTTTTAAACTCTGGTAAACTTCCTTCATAGCAGCAAGGAACTGCTAAAATGGAGAAAAAGAACACACACTGAGAATTTTCCTAAAAAGTTGAGCAAGTTACTATCGAGTCCCTGCAGCTGCTAAATTAATAACTTAATAAATTTTTTGAATGGGGGCTCCATCAAGAGTCGCGTACACCACGACAACCACACAAGTACTAACAACAAAATGAGGGACAGTATTGGTCGTTGGTGCATAAATCTTTATTTCTGTTGCAAATCGATTTCAGTCACTCCATGATTATTATCAGTGTTAGTATTAAAGCCCACAGGGATTTAATACTAGCACTGATGATGGTCGCACAATGATTGAAATCGATGTGCAACAGAAATAGATTTCTACCTCAGTGAGCAATGGTGACCCTTCTTTTGTTATTAACAACTTAATTTATAATACATGATGTAACGCGTGTAATTCCATATAATTTGAAATGTGGCATCTTAAGATGTACGCACATCACTGTGTTGGTTGTTTTTTTCTCTGTGTCGATCAGTTTTACCACAAACGCGCCACACACACACTATTCAAAAATGTTCAAATGTGTGTGAAATCTAATGGGACTTAACTGCAAAGTCATCAGTCCCTAAGCTTACACACTACTTAACCTAAATTATCCTAAAGACAAACACACACACCCATGCCTTAGGCAGGCAGTGCCTTAGACTCTCGGCTAATCCCGCGCCAAACACACTTTACGACCTGATGTTTTCTGCATGGCATTCACTGCACTGCTAAGTGGATTATGTCTGTCAGTATAGATTAAACGTTTTGCCTCCATGTGTGCATACTTAATCACCTGACCTGCTGAACAGGGGAAAATAAGCATTAATGGCGTCCTCTGGCCAAATGTACCTGCAGGTACTAAACAGCGTTAAAATATGCGACACGTAATAGTTATAATTATTAGTCTACAGATTCTTTTAATAATGATGTAATGTTGCTCAGTACACCGTTGATACCAGTTACACCTTGCACTTTTTTTTTACCTGTTATCAGTAACAGACAGCTCGCTCTCATACGGAACCTGGATGCGCAGGAGAAAGACCGTGGGCACTCTAACACAAAGCAATAGCAAATGGGGCACACCTCGGGAAAATTGTTACGAGTTTTTGCGTCAGCCTGGGAAGCAAGACTTTCAGAACAGCCGGACGTCACCTACGAAGTCGAGTATTATGGTCCTTTATCAAGACGACAAAAACAAAGAGACATCGTCCACGTCCTCCGTACGAAGTCCAAATGGAGTCCTGAACCGCATATTGACCACGGGGCTTCTCGTTTAGGGGAAACTGATGACTCACTCAACGAGAATTGAGGACCCAATCAACGATCGCGAGGCTTCGACTGGAGGAGCTACCTGCGATGCATATCTTGGCGAATAGGATGTGACGACAAGGCTCAAACGCGAGGATCCGCCACCATTGCCATACAGAGGACCACTCTCAACATCTGGACTCGGAAGGGTGTAATTGGCTCAAATGAGAACTTCTGAAACATCGTGTCACCGTTTTTCCGCAGGAGGGAGCAATGCAGCGAGATGCGGTGCTTGCAATATAGTGTAGTGGTTACCGTCGCTGACTGGAGTACTGCCACTTCATACCCGACCAGCAGTAGTTATTTGCTATTTATCACTTCTGCAAGATTCTCGGAGTTTCTTATATTCGTATTGTTCGATTGTCCTGGAATGTTCGATGTATGTGTAAATATCAGCACTCTCCGTCGAGGACTTCAGTTCTTTTCTCTGTGTGCGTTAGTATTCGTAATGAATGTGCTTCCGGAGCTAAGTGTTGTAGTTCATCGATACCAAAACGTTGTTGCTCTGTAATACTTGACCTTCTTAGGCAGGTCGCTCCACAGATTTAGTTACTACAGGCCACTCTCTGTTTTACGTGGCTGGTATCTTGGCGTCGAGCAAGTTGTGACTTTCATCCTGCTCAAGTAAGATGACGTCTCCAGGGTTGGGCATTGCTTGCTTGAAGATGGCAGCCGTACTGTGTTGCCACGGTGACTATAACCGATCGTCATTACTTACACTCTTGACAAAAGTCTTGAGGGGCCTTCCAACAGTCATTGAATTGTGTGACATCAGCGTAGTACCAGCGTTTCTCAAATAGAAGTATGTCTCCTCTCTCCTCTGTTCTGAATCTCCGCCATGAGCGAGTTCTTGCGTTTCATTGGCATGCTCAGATTCATTATCTGCAACTGAAATACGTGGTAGCGACTTTTGTCGCTCTTCACTAACAATGAACAGTCCTGCGATAAAAAAAAAACAAACAACTGTAAAAAACCTCCTTGCTAAAATATTCCTGAGCAACGCAGATATCACTCCCAGATACTCCTAAACAAACTTGTGTCCCTCGAGACTGCCTCCTCACCGGCGTTTTTACTAACAAATGTGTTGTTCAAATGGTTCAAATGGCTCTGAGCACTATGGGATTTAACTGCTGTGGTCATCAGTCCCCTAGAACTTAAAACTACTTAAACCTAGCTAATCTAAGGACATCACACACATCCATGCCCGAGGCAGGATTCGAACCTGCGACCGTAGTGGTCACGCGGCTCCAGACTGTAGCGCCTAGAACCGCACGGCCACTCCGGGCGGCACAAATGTGTTGTCACTCATGCAGCTAAAGTTGCATTACTAGAGATACCGCCCAGTGATTCATCGTCTAGTGAGAAACTTTATTTCCCGTACTCAGGTCTGCTCACGTGTCGGCCTTCTTCAGTATTTACATCGGAATGCTGAGGAACTTCATAGGACAGTGCGCTGGATTAAATGAGGAGCCCGTCGGTGTTCTTGCTTTGTATTATTAATCTCTCGCTCATTAGATCCGGGAAGTAGATATAGTTGGTGTAACAATTTTTATCGACAAAAAAAGTTTAATAATTAAAACGATAGTCATCTGGCAGTTAATAACAGATGGGCTACCTTTGAGTTGATACAGTTTGAACAGCAAAAAGTCACCCCCACCTAATAATGATGTGCATTTACCTACAAGAAGTATGAGTGTGCATGTTACTGAGCTTTTAAGTTGGAAAATTATACTATCTGATAAAAAGCATCTGGACACCAGTTGGAGGACATTAATATCGGACGTGTCCACTCCTCGCCTTTAAGACGCCTGGAGATCTGTTGGGGACACTTTACTGAAGCGTCGGAATGTCTGTGGAGAAACGGCAGTCCATTCTTCCTCACGGTGGTCAGTTTGGTTCAGGTCGGGAATATGACCAGGACTGTCCATTTCACGAATGTTGATGTCCGCAAACCACTGCGTCAGAGATGTTGGTTTATGATAAAATCTATTGATCTAAAACTAAAAGCCGGCCACTGTGGCCGAGCGGTTCTAGGTGCTTCAGTCCGGCACCGAGCTGCTGCTATGGTCGCTGGTTCGAATCCTGCCTTAGGTTATTGATTGGCGACTCCATGGCATGTTGCGTGCACCACGACCAACTAGTGGATAGAATTGGAAGGAAAATCAAATACAATAAAACAAAACAAAAAATAAAACAACAAAATGCGACCAAAGCTGATTTTCATTCCCAGTCCTTAGGTTAGTAAGGTTTATGTAGTTCTAACTCTAGGGGACTGATGACCTCAGATATTAAGTCCCATACTGCTTAGAGCCATTGTTTTACAGTGATATAATCAACGTTTTCGAATTATTCTTTCACTTTACCCAGTACACAGTGCTGTAAAATGTGTTCATATCCTTCATCACTTGGCGTTTTCTTAAGTACGATAAGAGAACCACAACTAAACCACAAAACCACCCCCCATACCGTGACACTACCTCCTCCGTAATTCACTGCTGGCACTACTCATGATGGCAGGTAACATTCTCCGTTAATTCCCTAAATCTGCATCCTTCCATCGAATTTCCACACGGTATTGTGTGATTCGTTATTCCAGGTTACTCGTCCCCATTCATCCACTATCCAGTGGCATCGCTCTTTATATCAGCTCAGATGATGGACCACAGATATGTGTCGCTTATGAGGAGCTGCTCGACCATCGCAACCCACTCTTTTTAATTCCCTACGCACAGCGTGATAAAACGTGTGTTAAGACATCAGAGAATAAACCCCATGGTACTAAAGCGAACTGTAGAGGATAAAACCTGTAGGGGGAAGACGGAGTGGAATACATTCAGCTAGTAGTTGAGGAGAGTACATGAGGTCTGTCTGCTTTTGGTTTAGCTGTGTTTAATTTTTTTGTTTTTTTTTTTCCTTCGTATTTACACTTCACAATCACACCAGCAACAAGTGGCTAGTGCAGTTTAGGAAATGTTGAAATATACCTGATGGATGTGTTTTTTAGGTGACATCCAGTGACTTGTCCACGTTCGGAATCACTGAGCGCCCCTGACCGATCCGTTTTGTGTTACTACTTCTTTACTGGAAACAGTATACTCACCGCCTGCTGTTATACTGGCAGATCCGCCTTTCGTGACATCTGCATTACATAGCGGTGTTCGAATACTTTTGATCAGATAATGCGTATAAGAGCCTACTAAATTGTTCGGAACAGATTAGTTTTGCCGTAATATTTACTTCCTGATTACAGTTGCTAATTTAAGTTATCTTATTTACTTTTATTTAATGACAACCATCAGGCCTCCACCCTCCCTCAATTTTACCTCTTCGTCACTCCTTCTTTGCATTTTATCTGGCTTGCTGTTCGTCTTTTCCCTATGTGTGTTCATCTCGCCTTCTCTTTTAGGCTGAAGATTACATTGCGCTGCAGAGTGGCTGGCTCATCCTTTTTTATTATAATGATCAGTGTACGTTTCCGCCTTTTGGTCCGCATCTTTCGTTTTCTCTTTCGGTGTGGTTCCCCGTTAGTTTCACACCCTGTTACTTTCCCCAACTCCTTTTGGGAATTGTTTTCCTTTGACACTTGTTTGCATAAGGAAAAAGGAACTGATGACCCTGCAGTTTGGCCCCTTTACACCCCAAACCAAGAAACCAAGCAACCAACTAACCTTCAGACAGTATTTTAGGATACCTCGTGCCGTAGTCAAAATTCACATATGCAAAAGAAAGTATGTAGCGATCAAATGCTTGCACGTTTATGTTCAAATAGTTGTAAACATAATCAACGCTTATTACATTAAGTCACTGTTCAAATTTGTTGTCTAGTATCAATTTGATTTTTTTAGGTTTACACTAAACTTATAATAGATTCAAAAAATGATTTTCACTACACTTTGTTAAATCTTGACACAGAAGGGTGTATTAAAATATTCCTCATCGCAGCCTTAATCGTAAATGTGATGCACAGAACACGTGTCGAACTACAAGCTTTTCTTTTTGTTGCCGTATATTCCTCGTTCATTATTTTCAGTCCTCAAGCAAGTGAGTTTCTGTGTCAAGATATATCAAGTGTATTCCAAGGCTGAAATTGAACAATTGTTTGCTCCGCATATTTTAAGTGATGACACTATAGAGTGACTCGTTGCCTCACGGCAAGGTGACCTCAGTGTAGATATCCAGGAAAGTAAATCCTCTTGTTATTCTCTGTAACCAGTAGTCCGACCAGTTTAGCAAGTTACCGGGCACGCGGGATTGTGAAGATAAGGTGGAACGCACGTTAAGAAGACGTCAATAAAACATACGTAGGCGTCGGTTAACTTCAAACGAGATATGCTGTATGTGGAGGTGTTCTAGTTCCATTCAAGTAAACAGCTGCAAAAATAAAAAAAAAAGAAGGGACGCTGCTCGCTAGGATAAATCTGGTTACAATTAAGGTACAATTAAGGAGGAAAAGATGGAAACAAATATACTTTAATGAGTTTCGAGCAAAAACTAACTAGTGAGTTGAGCTGAGCAGTATCCCGTCAGTCAGTGGCTGGCGGTACGGAAAAGGAAAACGTATGCCGTAGGGCAAATGAAGTGTTTCCAGGCACACGAATGCAAGCGTAACGCTAATATCGCACAGAATGCTTTTATTTGAAAGGATTTCGGCGCTCTGACCTACCACTTGTATTATCCCCGAGTCATCTGAGCTCTTGGTACACACTTGTAAACGTTGCGTATGTTAACAGGTTATAATCGGTGATTATATGTTTTGCATCTTCTTTTAAATGCTCGAACCAATCTGTTTATTTCATTTTTGGCATATCTTGAAAGAATTCTTTGCCTATTTTATTTCATTTCTTGTATCACACCCAATATGGTAGATTGTCGAAACATTTAGGAGATAATAACTATAGCCTCACCTACTTGTACAAGTATTATGGATCAAAATTATAGTTAAAAAATATGTAAAATGTTTTTCCTCAACTGTTTAATATGAGACTGAATACCACTCATCGGAATCATATATCTGAGATCCTGTCATTTTCCCTTTTTCTCTTCTCCCGTCTTTTGCAAAACATTTTGAATGACGATCTACATCTAACTTCTCTGATATTGTGGAAGAAATTACTTTGTCTCAGTTTATCGCAGGATACAGTATCAGCAAATTTATGCATCTGGAAGAAATGCGGTATTAGAGGTTTTCTAATTTCATTAAAAGCACTTATTAATTTATTTTTCAGGCATAAACCCCCAATGCTATTTTCTTATTTTTTGTGTGCGACGATCAACAGAGACTCAGAAACAAATTCCAAATAGATCCATTGACCCACAGTCGACTAATAGTTTAACAGGTTTTCCTCGGTTGCAGGTGAATGTTGAAATTGGACATCAAGTTTCATATACAATCAAATTGGCAATCTGTTAGTCAGACTCTGTTCGATGAGAATTATGTTTCACAACAGTCCACTATGCACTCTTCGATATGGAGTGAAAGACTCAACAAAAAGCTTTAAGGCAGATTAAATATCATTAGTAAATGGATAAACAGTAAGACAATAAATTTTTCTCTATATTTATTTAAAGCCATCACACACGCTATAGCTCTTGCTATCAGTTTCTCAAATTACCCTTTGGGTTGAAGGTCAGTCCAGCTGCATTTTGTTTCAGTCAACAGTCTTCTGATTGGTTTGATGCGGCGCGTCACGAATTTCTCTCCTACGCCTACCTCTTCATTACAGAGTACCACTTGCTCCCTAATTCCGCGGGATGTTTCCAATCTCTGTCTTTCCCTACAGTTTTTAACGTCTACAGTTCCGTCTGGTACAATGGAGTTATTCCCTGATGTCTTAACGGGCTTAACGTGTGTCCTACCATTCTGTTCCTTCTTAGTGTAAGAGATTTCCATAATTATGTTCCTTTCTTCGCCGATTCTGCAGAGGACCTCCTCATTTCTTATCTCATCTTCCACTTCATTTTCTACATTCCTCTGTAGCAACACATCTCAAACGGTTGGATTATCTTAATTTCTGGCTCTCTTACAGTCTATGTTCATTACTATACATGCTGTGCTCGACCCGTACATTCTGTTCCTCAAATTAAGACCAATGTTTGACACTAGTGCACATCTCGTAGCAAGGAATTACCTCATTCCCTCCAGTAGTCTGCTTTTTATGTCATCCTAGCTTCGTCCATAACAGGTTATTTTGCTTCCAATGTAATACAATTAATTCGACCCGCCAGGTTAGCCGAGAGCGCTAATGCGCTGCTTCCTGGACTCGGGTATGCGCGCCGGCCCCAGATCGAATCCACCTGGGGGATTAACGACGAGGGCCAGCGTGCTTGCCAGCCTGGATGTGGCTTTTAGGCAGTCTTCCACATCCCCCGAGGTGAATACCGGGCTAGTTCCCACGTCCCGGCTAAGTTACACGACTCGCAGACATGTAAACAGGTTCACACTTTTCCATGGATTAAACTAGACGCGGACAGCTGGGATACACTAATTCCATCCCAGGGGGCATGGGGTGGCAGCTGGAAAGGCATCTGGCAACCCATTAACATTAACCTTTCCAAACCCGATCCTAACAATGCTGACCCTGTGCAATCGTGGGATAAAGGCACGAGCGAAAACGAAAGCGAAAGAAGTAGCAAAATTAATTGACTACACTACATGCTCACCAAATTTAGATGTTGAGTTTGATGCTGTTCTCCTTTCCTTCCACTTCTCACTGCATTTGTCTTTTCCCAGTTTATTTCCAATCCACATTCTGTACTTATTAGACTTTTCATTCCTTTTACTAGATCCTGTAATTCTTCATCACTCTAAACTGAGCATAGCCAGCCGGCCGCGGTGGTCTAGCGGTTCAGGCGCTCAGTCCGGAACCGCGGGATTGCTACGGTCGCAGGTTCGAATCCTGCCTCGGGCATGGATGTGTGTGATGTCCTTAGGTTAGTTAGGTTTAAGTAGTTCAAAGTTCTAGGGGACTGATGACCACAGATGTTAAGTCCCATAGTGCTCAGAGCCATTTGAACCATTTGAGCATAGCCATGTCATCAGCGAATTTATCTCTGATAACATCTCACTCTGAATTTGGATCCCAGTCTTGAAACCTCCTTTTACTTCCGTTCCTGCTTTTTCACTCTATGAACCGAATAGGACTGCGAGAGGAGTTTGTTTTTATAATAGCTACAGATTGGCACTGCCGTGATCGACGGACGCCGTTCCACGTCATCTCGACTGGGACAACCTTTACCATCGAGCCGAGACAAAACGAGACGTCACACTAGCGAGCCTTTCTTTATCTTAAAAAAAAAGAGAAAGGAAAATAAATATCCCTACCTGGTACCGCCACTTTTACCCTGCCATAAACAATGAACTGTCCCTTTTAAGGCGTTACCCCCAATTATTTCCAAAAATTCTCCCAAGGGCATGGGATCCAGGGTTCTATATTTTTTTAATTACGTTTTAAATCTTTTGGTCTCTTTATTTAATTTTAATTTTTTGTTTATTACAAGATTATATTTAGTAAATGTGTACAAATGAAAATCCTATAAAACAGAATGTTACTAAAAATGCTGTTCCAAGGATAAACTAAAACAACCTTATATAGTACTTGCGCTAACTAAAATAACCTTTCTTCAAGAAATGGTGCAACTGGAGTTTTCGTGTCCACAGTCATTTGCGTTGCCTGTCTCCAACAATGCCGCCTAAAGTACCTACAAAGAACTCACGTTCCTTTCCTAATGTCTCAATGAACGCGAATTTCCCTGAATCAGCAAATCTCTTTCCTTCTTCACTGTTTACAATTCAAGTCGTTCCGTCTTCGACGTGATTTCTGTGCGGAACGTCACACTGAGCCTGACACTCGCCAGCTAGAGGAGTAGCAGACGAAAACACTATGTAAATAATTTGCAAAGAGATTACGGTACCTCAGTGTGCGTTCAAGAGCGCTGGGAGATATTTACACGTATCGCCAGGATCACCAGTAATCAAACTCTACTTTCTCCCATTCGTCACATATGCAGTCGATTGTCATTTTATTTTGCGCGGGGAAAGTAATAGTAATCTAGACACAAGATGACCCGAGGTTCTGTCACGTCAGAAATGAGACGGGGGTAAGAAGCTAAACGCAGACGACGACACACACGAGAAGCGATGTTCATCGGTGCCCAGGAGAGAAAAGTCAGGGGAAAGTGGGAAGTCCGTTGTTTCGATAGTGTGGAGTCGGTGTCTAGTCGCATAATTTTTTTTGTTTCTGACTTGATACCACGTCGCGCAGAAAGTGGCGATGTATTGATTTGCGGCCAGTTGAAAGTTGGGTACTTGGTTCCTACCGTGTTACGCGGAACTTCCCGCACAAGGGTGACGTAAAAATCTTTTCCCATCGGCTGGCGCGTTGCCGGGAGATCCGAGATCACTTAGCTGTATCCGAGAACGAAAGTCAGTAACATGTGTCCTGTGGACAGGAAATAACCGAAGACTGTCTACAATCTGCAGTCTGCGACCTATCACTGCCGGTTGTCTGATTGGCTGATTCAGTGGAGGGGAAGAAACAGCGAGGTCAGTGGTCCCATCGGATTAGGGAAGGGTGGGGAAGGAAGTAACCTTGCACTTTCAAAGGAACCATCCCCGAATTTGCCTGAAGCGATTTAGGGAAATCACGAAAAACCTAAATCAGGATTACCGGACGCGGGTTTGAACAGTCGTACTCCCGAATGGGAATCCAGTGCGCTAACCACTGCGTCACCTCGTTCGGTCACTGCCGGTAGGAGGAGGAACGTTACCATGTGACTGAGTTTTGACGCCACATAGAGTTTCAAATATTCTACGCGATGCAACTGTTTCAAGACCCAAGGAAGGTTTTGGCGCACCATGACTTGTACAATTTGTAGTAGTTGTCGATAGTTTGCCGCGGCCGTTGCCCCCATCTCCTTCGTAAAAGTGACTGCCAAATATCTCTGTTCAATAACTGGCAAGAGGGAGGCGACAGCGTCCGGCCCAAGACCGCGCCGAATATCCAGCGCTGCGGCCCTATTAATGTCCAGAAGACTGCGCACAGTCTACCCATTTTACGCCCTATAGCAGAAAGTGATGTCCCGCAGATCCGTTGACATGTACCTGAAAGCTGTCTACCGACAGATGGAGCCGCAGGGTGGCGATGAGCCTCGGCGGAATTCCCATAGGGTCCGTCAACTGAAGGAGGAGTTATGGTGCACTCTATTGAAGGCTCGATGAAAGTGATGGCACACCGATATGATCGTTACTACGTCCTTTCAGTGGCCAAGTGGCCATTTGTATGTTGGCGTCTCCCCCCCCCCCCCCCCCCCGGGAAGTCTGTTGCGAGCGAGAATTATTGGAAAAGTCTACTTAATGTGACCGACGAAATCTTGGCGAAGATCTTTTAATCGGCATTCAACATTGCAAGTAGCTCAAAGTTATCAACTGTATGGCCTCCCGCTGGCTTGTGTACCTGTATGAGAAGTCCTCCAACGAAAGTAGGTGGTACAGTGCCGTCCAGGAACATGAGTTCTCGGAATACTGTAATCCAATGTCAGATCCATTAATCGGGCAGGTAGGTTAGAAAATTTAAAAAGGGAAATGGATAGGTTAAAGTAGGATATAGTGGGAATTAGTGAAGTTCGGTGGCAGGAGGAACAGGACTTTTGGTCAAGTGAATACAGGGTTATAAACACAAAATCAAATATGGGTAATGCAGGAGTAGGTTTAATAATGAATAAAACAATAGGAATGCGGGTAAGCTACTACAAACAGCACAGCGAACGCATTGTTGTGGCCAAGATAGACACGAAGCCCACGTCTACGACAGGAGTGCAAGTCTATATGCCAACTAGCTCTGCAGATGACGAAGAAATTGAAGAAATGTATGATGAGATAAAAGAAATTATTCAGATAGTGAAGGGAGACGAAATTTTAATACTGATGGGTGACTGGAAGTCGGTAGTAGGAAAAGGGAGAGAAGGAAACGTAGTAGGTGAATACGGATTCGGGCTACGAAATGAAAGAGGAAGCCGCCTGGTGGAACTTTGCACAGAGCACAACTTAATCATAGCTAACACTTCGTTAAAGAATCATAAAAGAAGGTTGTATACATGGAAGAAGCCAGGGGATACTGACAGGTTTCAGATAGATTATATAATGATAAGACAGAGATTTAGGAAACCGGGTTTTAAATTGTAAGACATTTCCACGGCCAGATGTGGTCTCTGACCACAATCTACTGGTTATCAACTGTAGATTAAAACTGAAGAAACTGCAAAAAGGTGGGAATTTAAGGAGATGAGACCTGGATAAACTGACTAAACCAGAGATTGTACGGAGTTTCAGGGAGAGCATAAGGGAACAATTGACAAGAATGGGGGAAAGAAATACAGTAGAAGAAGAATGGGTAGCTTTGAGGGATGAAGTAGTGAAGGCAGCAGAGGATCAAGTAGGTAAAAAGACGAGGGCTAGTATAAATCCTTGGATGACAGAAGAAATATTGAATTTAATTGACGAAAGGAGAAAATACAACAATGCAGTAAATGAAGCAGGCAAAAAGGAATACAATCGTCTCAAAAATGACATGGACAGGAAGTGCAAAATAGCTAAGCAGGCATGGCTAGAGGACAAATGTAAGGATGTAGAGGCTTATCTCACTAGGGGTAAGATAGCTAAGCAGGCATGGCTAGAGGACAAATGTAAGGATGTAGAGGCTTATCTCACTAGGGGTAAGATAGATACAGCCTACAGGAAAATTAAAGAGACCTTTGGAGAGAAGAGAACCTCTTGTATGAATATCAAAAGCTCAGACGGAAACCCAGTTCTAAGCAAAGAAGGGAAAGCAGAAAGGTGGAAGGAGTATATAGAGGGTCTATAGAAGGGAGATATACTTGAGGGCAATGTTATAGAAATGGAAGATGATGTAGATGAAAATGAAATGGGAGATATGGTACTGCGTGAAGAGTTTGATAGATCATTGAAAGACCTAAGTCGAAACAAGGCCCCAGGAGTATACAACATTCCATTAGAACTACTGACAGCCTTGGGAGAGCCGGTCCTGACAAAACTCTAGCATCTGGTGAGCAAGACGTATGAGACAAGCGAAATACCCTCAGACTTCAAGAAGAATATAATAATTGCAATCGCAAAGAAAGCAGGCGTTGACAAATGTAAAAATTACCGAACTATCAGTTTAATAAGTCACGGCTGCAAAATACTAACGCGAATTCTTTACAGACGAATGGAAAAACTGGTAGAAGCCGACCTTGGGGAAGATCAGTTTGGATTCCGTAAAAATATGGGAACACGTGAGGCAATACTGACCCTACGACGTATTTTAGAAGCTAGATAAAGAAAAGGAAAACCTACGTTTCTAGCATTTGTAGACTTAGAGAAAGCTTTTGACAATGTTGACTGGAATATTTTCTTTCAAATTGTGAAGGTGGCAGGGGTAAAATACAGGGAGCGAAAGGCTATTTACAATTTGTACAGAAACCAGGTCGCAGTTATAAGAGTCGAGGGGTATGAAAGGGAAGCAGTGGTTGGGAAAGGAGTGAAACAGGGTTGTAGCCTCTCCCCGGTGTTATTCAGTCTGTATATTGAGCAAGCAGTAAAGGAAAAAAAAGGAAAATTTGGAGTAGGTATTAAAATCCATGGACAAGAAAAGAATAGAAGCTTTCGAAATGTGTTGCTACAGAAGAATGCTGAAGATTAGATGGGTAGATCACATAGCTAATCAGGAGGTACTGAATAGGATTGGGGAGAAGAGGTGTTTGTGGCACAACTTGACTAAAAGAAGGGATCGGTTGGTAGGACATGTTCTGAGGCATCAAGGGATCACCAATTTAGTATTGGAGGACAGGGTGGAGGGTAAAAATAGTAGAGGGAGACCAAGGAATGAATACACAAGTAGATTCAGAGGGATGTAGGCTGCAGTACGTACTGGGAGATGAAGAAGCTTGCACGGGATAGAGTAGCGTGGAGAGCTGCATCAAACCAGTCTCAGGGCTGAAGACCACAACAACAGCAACACGGGGCGTCCTGGTATCGCTGGAGGTCCGCTAAAACTCGATTGGTAATCATCGAGCCCTGCAGACTTACTCACCGTACCTTTGTTCAAGGCGTCCCCTACCTCCAGACGAGACTTCCTCCATTAATGCCGTCACCGTTGCCGCGTCGACAGTGCGTTTCACCTGTTGTAACGTTTCTGCAGTGGCCTTGTTATCTGCTGCTCCTTCACGGTAAATATGACGAATATGATGTGGCTGTCACTGTGGTTGACTGTGTCGTAAAGGAGCGATCCTTTCGCTTCCTAAGGCGTGTGTTTAATTATCGGCGGTGCTGGCGCATAGCTGCCAAAAATGTGGTGCATGGAAGGTACCTACGCGGCCGTTAGGTCGCATCGTCACGAGCGGTCTATGGGACCTTCTAATCAGCTCTTCGTCAACGACACTGATACGGTGTCGTTCTCGTGGTCTATCAAGCAATGGGTGCAGAGCGTCGAGGTCCCTGAGTCCCGCGTAGTAAAAGTTCAGGTTATGCCGATGCCACGCAGCTGTTTCCTCGACAAACTGCTTAGTGTCCTTCGGATTGCCGGTTTCGCTCAAAGGAGCCACCCCGCCAAAGTCAAGTGGTATTGGGAGTGATTTCGTTCACAGCTGGAACAAGTTGCACCCACTTGCCGTCGGAACTCCGACTTCTAGAGGTGTATTACATCTTTCAAAGGATGTTACTATGCCAGTCTCTTGGAGGTTGCATGTGATCAGAAAAGGCCAGATGCTTTCTTTCAGCGGCCGCCAATCCCTGTGGAGAACGTTGTTACACATATATGCGATCCAGTCGGCTCGTCGGATGAATGGTAAGATGCGTGTGCCCACAGCTGTCACTCTGAACCTTTTCCGGTATTTCGCACAAGTGAAGATCATAGATCACCGTACGCAGTTCCGAACAAGCCGCATGGTGCCAGACGTGGTTCTTGGAATGAAGGACGCAATTAAAATCGCCGGCGAAGACACTGCGTTCACACCGTCCTAGTAAAATGGAAACTATGTCAGCAGGGTACAGCCTGGCCCGTTCACGACGTTCGGTGGTGCCCGACGGTGCATAAAAATGAATAAATCGACTGTCGAGTGCCGCGACCACAAATATTCGAGAAGAGGGGAGGTACGTGGTGTCGGTGGCATCGATACCGCCAGTCACTGAAATCGCCAAGCTGGTGTCTGTGGGACGACCAGGCGTCACGTACGTTGTGTAACCATAAAAGTTCGTGACTGCGTAAGGTTTTCATATGTTTCTTGCCATCGTATATCACGCACATTTACTGACATTTACTGAATTAGCACGGTGCACGAGTAGTGAATAAGACCATTGACTCTGTGTTACCTTTCGTTCATTTGCTCACAATTCAGTTGTGCAGCGCAGGGGGCATTCTTATCGGAGGCACAGTAGCGAGCAGTTGAGTTTTTACAGGCGGACGTTCGATGTTTGTCAATCTGAGAGAAACTCTCTGGAGTAATTTATTACGGAAATGTTGTTTGTGAACATGTGAAATTGATTCTACTGATAGAGAAGATTTTCAGTGTGATTTTTCACAGTAACGAACGTATGAACGAGAATGAAATTTAGTTACATATTTTTCAGTGCGCGCACGAATTACTTTCTTCTGGCATTTAATTATATTCATTTTCATTATTTAAAATTTAGTGTTTAAAAAAATTACAGTTTCGTTTCATGACACCGTTCATATGCGCAACACAGGGCCAACCAACAGCCACTATTGCTCATCAGCCGAACAAGGAGAAAGTTTTCGAAAACAGAATGTTCAGTACTTTCATTTATTGATAAGTATTTACAGATACCTTACTGGAATTCTTGCAGGAATGCGAAGTTGACTCCTGTGGTTCCTGTCGTTTCTCTCGGGAGTTGCATCTTAGCAGGGGATCTAGCCAATTTGGTACTACCGTGGTCAAGCGGTAAGCCTGGCGGTGCAGTAGTGGGGAAGGGTTATCCATGATGATGGTGGAGAATAGCTGACATCACAAGTGACGCCCCACCCCGCCGACCACAGTGCTCCCGATGTTGTTCAGACCTCAACGAGCACCGGATCGAGGTCCTGCCCGGTCTCTAAGTCTTCGCTTCTCGATGTGGACGCAGAAGTCTGTTCATGTTACATAATGTCAAGGTAGTTGATAGAAAAGGATCGAGCGGCTTCGCAGCTTCCACTGGAACCTTCCTGTAGATCATTGTCCACTGTAGAGGACCGGCGGACGGTCTCTGTCCGCCATGCCGTCGGTTCTGCATCGGTGGAGTCAGTAGTGGTGGTACTAGCCTCATGGTCGGCGTAGTGCAGGCCCAGTTCTTCTACCTCCTGCGAGTGACAGCTACCGTGTTTCGACCAGGTCCGCGGCTCTGCTTTCGGTGTTTCGCTTAACGCTCTTTTCGTGAGTGTCCACCGTCCCGGATGATGGCATTGACTTACGCCTCTCTGGCACAAAGCCTTCCGTTGGTACGATAAGTTTCTTGATTACTATCCTACTGTCGGCGGTGCCTGCAGTCTTCAGTGATATCGACGGCGTTGTGCAAGTCCTGCATTATCCAGGGCTGACTGATCGACGTCGGTCTGTGGAGGATTGTTCCGGTACTGCAACATTGACCTATTGCGTCTAAACTGGCAGAGACGTCGTGGGTGCCGCTGGAGGATTATCGACTTCGGCGGAAGTGCTATCTCCTGCGATTGAAGTTGTGTGCTCCGTTGGAGGCACACGGAACGTAGGTGACCATCCTTTCCATTTTATGCTGGCCGTCATAAATAACTATGGCCCAGTAGCCTCCTGTTTGGAGGTGTGATGTGTACGTGTCCTCAGAGTTCAGTGCGCTCATGGCGTACTCCGTTGAGGACTGGATACGTCTTAAACTGGGTCCACTTTTCTGCCACCCGCTCGTGTACCGTTCCGTAGGGGCGGAGCGCCACCACGACTTTTACCTCCAGGAGTTCGAGGGATAGTTCAAATTTGGTTATAGCCCACAGTCCAAGTCCGGTGTGGTCAACGCAGACGTTGCCAGCATTTTCGTCTACATAGCACAAGTGAAGTCCTTGCTCCATTCCTCGAAGAACCCTGTCGCATGTACCGTCTTCCAGAAATTTCACACAGACCATGTGAAATTTCTGGAAGACGGTACATGCGACAGGGTTCTTCGAGAAATGAGACAATGTCAGAAGCCGGGATCTCGGCATATTCGTTTAAAAAGAGCTCGAAGTCGAGTGCTTTTGGTCTAACAAAGTCATTTTTAAAAGTGTATCTCAACGTTTGTTTTTGGTACTGATTCGCCATGACCTCGTCGGGCTACGGCGTCACGTTAATGCCCATCGAAGGACGTAAAAAAAGCCAAAGTGCTTGCACTGTAGGCGGAAACACGCGGCACATCCCTTATGCTGTGCTACTAAAGCCGGACTGACTGGCCAACAGGTCATCATAAGCCTATTTTGTAGAATTAAAAACTTTGGTATACTTTTTACAATTTTATTCTGGACCAGTTTGGGTAGAGAGGGCTGTTGGACAACTTACATGTTGCATTGCCTAGTTCATATCAGTGAAATACAAGACGGGCTGTAATGGGCCAGAGCGAATCTCAGTTTGGTATATTTGGGAGAGTATATACAACTACGGCTTAGTTTTATAATCATGGGAAACATTGATAAGAACTTTGCTATTTTAATTCAATTCTGGGACAGAAATATGAGTTTCTGTTTCTTACTAAAGTATATGTTTGTATAACTAAAGCTGATGATTTGCTGCAGTTCTGCATTACATGTCGCGAAAGATTTGTTTATTTATTTGTATCCTTCAAATATTCTACTTATGGGAGTACAGCAGGCTACTTGATATCCGGTCCATTACAACGTCGCCGTTCTCGTCGGCCACTTACCTTACAACTTGTACTGGGACAGGGAATCCCAGTTGGAAATACTTGGGAGTAGGAAGTGGATTGCCAGTCCCGGAATTTGCGTCACAGTCAAGGGAAACACTTGTCAGAACTGGGGAATGGGAACTATTTTAGAAACTGGAGCAATTTTTTATTCACTTCTGGGACAATATTTCCTCATCCTGCTATCTTTGAGAATCTAGCATATGTGGAAGTGTGTTTGCTTATGTCGTTGCACAGGAAACTCAAAATTCCATGGCGTGCTCGACATGTGTCGCTGTAGTTACGACACAGGACATCAGTCGGGAGAACTGAATTGAACTTCAGTTCTCCCGACTGGAGTTCCTTCTCGTAACTACAGCGACGCATGTCGAGCACGCCATCGAATTCCTGTTTCCCGTAGATCCTCCAAGTCTATTAACTTCTTTGATGACTCCCCGCTTTGGACGGGAATTTAAGGCCTAATATTCCTCTTTTTTAAGATGCACGTATCGTGGACTGCAGATCAGTGGAGTACTGAGCTATTCAGGGATGGATGCCATTCCGGTATATATGATTATATGTATCAATTGTATTTTTATTTGGCCAGGAGCCAGACCGATTATCATCCACATAAGATTTATAAAAAAACGCTTCTCCGTCGTTGACAGTAGGTTTTCCTCATATAAAATTAGTAAATAACATGAAAGTTTATTCCCCTTTGCCATTAGCGTGAAAAAGAATTATTTATACAGTTTCAAGTTTTTATCAACTCACTGCTTGCTCTTCCGCTTTTAATTTCTGTCGATCGACTTAGCCAGTTACCAAGGGTCACTGTAAGAATATTTCCGAATCCGTGTCTAAGAGAAGATAGGAATATGAAATTTAATGCCACCTCATACGAATTAGCGGAATCTTGAGTTTCATAAACATGACTAATTAAAGTCAGAGAAACAACAGTACATTCACAATTACAAGAAGGAAAATTGATACTACCGCCAAATAATTTGAAAGTTACACTATTGTGAGACAGATATTCCGAAAACAGAAAGTAGATTGCAATGGATACTCAGAAACAGATATAGATTCAGAACACTATTCAGCAATTATGAGTAGTATACTCAAGTTCAAGAGAGTCGTCCAGGAGACCGAGAAAGCGAGACGAAGTGGGATACTGAATTGACTAGGGATGGTTATTTGACGTTTTCTGAATGTACAAGAAGCACAGTAGGTAGTTGTAAAAACGACAGTCACGGAAATTGGATAGACAAGGGAGCACATCTACATCTACATCTACATGATTACCCTGCAATTCACATTTAAGTGATTGGCAGAGGGTTCATCGAACCACAATCATACTATCTCTCTACCATTCCACTCCCGAACAGCGCGCGGGAAAAACGAACACCTAAACGTTTCTGTTCGAGCTCTGATTTCTCTTATTTTATATTGATGATCATTCCTACCTATTAAGGACGGGCCCAACAAAATAGTTTCGCAATCGGAAGAGAAAGTTGGTCACTGAAACTTCGTAAATAGATCTCGCCGCCACGAAAAACGTCTTTGCTTTAATGACTTCCATCCCAACTCGCATATCATATCTGCCACACTCTCTCCCCCATTATGTGATAATACAAACGAGCTGCCCTTTTTTGCACCCTTTCGATGTCCTCCGTCAATCCCACCTGGTAAGGATCCCACACCGCGCAGCAATATTCTAACAAGAGGACGAACGAGTGTAGTGTAAGCTGTCTCTTTAGTGGACTTGTTGCATCTTCTAAGTTTCCTGCCAATGAAACGCAACCTTTGGCTCGCCTTCCCCACAGTATTATGTATGTGGCCTTCCCAACTGAAGTTGTTCGTAATTTTAACACCCAGCTACTTAGTTGAATTGACAGCCTTGAGAATTGTTCTATTTATCGAGTAATCGAATTCCAACGGAATTCTTTTGGAACTCATGTGGATCACCTCACACTTTTCGTTATTTAGCGTCAACTGCCACCTGCCACACCATACAGCAATCTTTTCTAAATAGCTTCGTAACTGACACTGGCCTTCGGATGACCTTACTAGACGGTAAATTACAGCATCATCTGCGAACAACCTAAGAGAACTGCTCAGATTGTCACCCAGGTCATTTACATAGATCAGGAACAGCAGAGGTCCCAGGACGCTTCCCTGGGGAACACCTGATATCACTTCAGTTTTACTCGATGATTTGCCGTCTATTACTACGAACTGCGACCTTCCTGACAGGAAATCACGAATCCAGTCGCACAACTGAGACGATACCCCATAGGCCCGCAGCTTGATTAGAAGTCGCTTGTGAGGAACGGTGTCAAAAGTTTTCCGGAAATCTAGAAATACGGAATCAACTTGAGATCCCCTGTCGATATCGGCCATCACTTCGTGCGAATAAAGAGCTAGCTGTGTTGCACAAGAACGATGTTTTCTGAAACCATGCTGATTACGTATGAATAGATCGTTCCCTTCGAGGTGATTCATAATTTTTGAATACAGTATATGCTCCAAAACCCTACTGCAAACCGACGTCAATGATATAGGTCTGTAGTTCGATGGATTACTCCTACTACCCTTCTTAAACACTGGTGCAACCCTACGGTCGCAGGTTCGAATCCTGCCTCGGGCATGGATGTTTGTGATGTCCTTAGGTTAGTTAGGTTTAATTAGTTCTAAGTTCTAGGGGACTAATGACCTCAGAAGTTGAGTCCCATAGTGCTCAGAGCCATTTGAACCATTTTGAACTGGTGCAACCTGCGCAATTTTCCAATCTGTAGGTACAGATCTATCGGTGAGCGAACGTTTGTATATGATTGCTAAGTAGGGAGCTATTGTATCAGCGAAGAAACGAATGCTCAGAAAAATACATGATTACATCAGCATGATTCACTTATGAATGAAATAAATAGGTAGTTCAGGGAAAAATGTGAAGAACTCGAAAGAAAATGGTTGGTTGGAAGGACAGTCGGAATAACTGCCGATCATGAAGAGTGCGACAGGAATTAGACTGTTAATCGCGTAAGACAGAGCGGATATTTGGAAAGAGTGGACTGAAGGCCTCTACAAGGTCAAATTGTCTCATAGAAGAGGAAATGTGAGACATAGCCGAAAAGCACTCAACTAATGTAAAACGTCGACCTTAATTTGATAGACACTGGACTCGCATTCGGAAGGACGACGGTTCAATCCCGCGTCCGGCCATCCTGATTTAGGTTTTCCGTGATTTCCCTATATCGCTCCAGGCAAATGCCGGGATGGTTACTTTGAAAGGGCACGGCCGACTTCCTTCCCCGTCCTTCCCTAATCCGATGAGACCGATGACCTCGCTGTCTGGTCTCCTTCCCCAAAACCAACATACCAACCAACCTTAATTTGAGGAAGACATTTCGAAGGATGCACATTTGGATCACGTCGTTCTGTAGAAATCAAACATGGACTGTGAGAATACCGAAAAATAGAAGAATAGAAGCGCTGCCTATAGAAGGATCTTGAAATAAACAAGTTTCCTGCATCAGCTATTATTAATTACTATTTTATTTTGTGTACTACAGTGTTTATACTGTGTAACCATTATTATTTTTAGTTGTACTTACATATTGTTTAACTTTTATTCACTTAATTGTGTATCAGACCAACCAGGCGCATAAAAATTATTTTAGCCCGTATATGCAATTAGTAGGTTAAACATGTGATATTTAGTTCTGTTTGCAATTTGATTTTTTTCCGATGACCATAACCAATGGTGGCTTTGTAAACTGTTTTCTAATTTTTTTCCGATGTGTATGCGCTTATCTGAGAATGCTACACAGCCGAAACACCGTAACACACAAAATAAAAGTAAAATGGAAGATGCAAGAAACTTATTTTTTTCTCAAGAAGTTTATGACGGTTGTGGGTTCTGTTATAGCTTCTTGTAGAAGGTGTGGAAAATTAGTTGCACTTAGATAACATTTGAGAAGGTCCTCCCCAAAATCTGCGAGAAAAGTAACGCATGGAGAACATTGACAAAAAGAAGGGACAGAATGATAAGATGTGTGTTATGACATAAGGGATAACTTGCATGGCGCTATAAGGATCAGTGGAGAGTAAAAAGTATGGGAGAACGCAGAGTTTGGAATACATGCAACAGACAACTGAGACGTTTCGGGCAAGCGCAGCTTTGAGACGAAGAGGTTGGTTCAAATGGTTCAAATGGCTCTGAGCACTATGGAACTTAACTTCTGAGGTCATCAGTCCCCTAGAACGGTTGGTTCAGGAGAGGAATTGCAACGAGCCCATCCGAATCAAATATATAACTGTCGACTGAAAAGAATCGTAATTATTACACTCTCGGTTGTTAATGTCGTAATGATTAATCTCTCGGTTCAGATCGGTTCAGATCGCTCTGAGCACTATGGGACTTAACATCTGTGGTCATCAGTCCCCTAGAACTTAGAACTACTTAAACCTAACTAACCTAAGGACATCACACACATCCATGCCCGAAGCAGGATTCAAACCTGAGACCGTAGCAGTCGAGCGGTTCCGGACTGAGCGCCTAGAACCGCTAGACCACCGCGGCCGGCTAATCTTTCGGATATAAACGATACACAAAATGCAGTATCACACACACATTTAATTTATACAAGGTGATTTCTTCCACCGTGTGCAGATTCTAGGGATTGATCTATGACAGGATACTGAACAAAAAAGGTCTAGTGAAATTGTGTCTCGGAATTCGTGGTTTCCATCTAAGGGACCATTTATTCGCTCATATGTGGTCACAGAGACTGCCGTCCAATACGCGCCGTACCATGCACTACAGTTACAGCATGCATGGTTTCTTCTTAGACGGTGGTATTGTTCCTCATGCGTCATGCCCTACCGCCCTCTCCTGCCATAATGATTGGAAATGTTATGTCCGATCCACTTCTGTTGCTGATTTACCTTTTAGTGGATGTGATATAGCGTTGTACTCAATGGTTCCAAATTCGAATCGAGAGCTTGCCGACATGGTGTTTACTTACAGAGACACAAAGGACAACGGGCGGCGGGTAGCAAGGTTTTATCAGACCTACCCCCGCCGAAAGGAAACAAATCTGGAGTAGTTTTGTCACTTGTTCTTCACCAGGCGACCACGATTCCGGAATTTTTGTCCTCCATGCTGTTCACAGATGAGGTCACCCTTACGCGTAATGGTATCTTCAACTTTCGTAACAGTAATCTGTGGGATAGTATGCAGAAACTCAAAGGTATGATGACAGCGAAACATTAGCATCGGTGCAGCCGGAAATAAATTTTATTCACGCACTACGCAACGCTTGACTGAAGAAAGTAAGCAAATTCAAACGCTTTTTTACATGATAGTAAAGTTTTATTTTCAACAAATAACCCCTGCTAAATTCCGTACATTTTCATCTATGTCCGAAATTGCTTAACAGACTACCCTTGCATGAAGAGGCTAAACAACTGCAAAAGCTGTCGTCTATGTTAGTTAAACAGGCTTTTGTAGATGGGACCTTCAACGATGTTTTTATAAAAATGTTTTGAATATAGAGTTTTTTTAACTAAGTCAATAACTTCAAACTATTTGTGTATTTTTCGTCATTAGTGGAAACGAGATCTTGATAATTAATTCTCAGTCATTTAATGTATATAGGTAACTCGGAAGATATAGCGTACCAACAAAAACAGTACATAATTTATTAAGAAGTAACATTGATGTAGTGCAATGATAAACACTGATTTAATACAGTGAACTCATGCTGCCTGAGAAAAATCTCCACAGCGATGTAGTTCTTCATACTTTTTTGTATTTAAAATGAGAACTTACATTATGTACGTCAATGAGGGATATGACAGTGTCCATATGAAAAAGAATTTTCTCATACCAGTGCAAAAAATTTTGCTATAGTATTTGTTAATATTGATTCCAAAACTCTTATTTCGAACATAAAGGATTTGTTTAATGAGTCTTTCCGCCATTTAATGCTAGACTATGTTCGTCAGTGGTATCTACTGACAACCATTTCTGCGTATTAGCAACATATTCTTCTACGGTTCCATATTATCGATTAAGTGTCTTTAAATGATATTTTGCATTGCAGGACTATTTTTATTAATGACAATATAGCCTTACATTTTTTCTCGGATTGTATTCTCAGAACCAAGGTGCAATCAAGTAATTGTAAAGATATTTTTGTCTGCTTTTGTGTTCAAACGCATTCAGATTCCCGGAGATATTCGTAATTATTTTACTGGTCATACGACTTAAATAAATAATCGAAATTTAATTCATTAACCATTTCTTTAACTCTCAAAGGTAATCTGCCTCTCTTTCCGCAATAATTGTGGATCATGTAGAAAATTATCGCTTTTTAAGATAAATGAGCATACTGCAAATTTCATTATTTTCACATCCGTTCAGAAATTATTTACAGATAGGTCTGCTACAATCCAAGGAAGTTTCGTCATTGGATAATATATTGTTAATTACCCACCAATAGTTGCAATACCGTTCTCCACTAAGAGCCTAGAGCGCTGACTAGTATGACCGAATGAAGAAGAAAACATTTGAGCATTGGTTATCATGCTTGAAAAGTTATCGCCAGAATATTTCTTTCCTTTTTTTTTTTTTTTTTTTTTTTGTCGGATAAGGAACTTCTTAGGATCCAAAGTGGAACTTTAACAATAAATTGCAAAACAAAATTCTGTAACATCCGTGTATGATTTCTAAAGCTACCAAATAAATCTTCAGTAATTAAACCTATACCGGAACTTGACAGCCTGTGTAACGTAAAAGGTCACTCGAACATACTAAAATATCCCCTGTTTGTTATTCATACTGTGCACGTTTGAAAATCTTTGTATGAGTTACTTTTCAGGATTCTTAGCAGTATGTGTCACTGAAGAACCGACGTAGTTATTAATTTTAGTGCTGTGTATGCCGGTTAAATATTTAATTCAGTTGCTTTCGTTAAAAGAAATTTCCTTTCGTGTTTTTATTCTCAATAACTTGATGTCGTATTCAGTGACAGGGCTGTTTGCAATGAAAACCAGTCAGTATTTTCATGTAGCGCTGACATGTTATTATAGTGTCCTCGAGCACTGCATAGTGCTTATGTTAGTGCATCGGCGTAGGTATGTATAGTATTGAGTAATAATCGCTTTGACTATAGCTTCAAGAGGTTATTCAGTAAATTAATTCTAGCGACTTCCCTGTTGTTACAGTAATATGTTAGCTGCAGCTTGGTAGCAGGCGACTAATACATTGATCTGTGAAGTTTCAGTATTTTGCAATTAAAATTACAAACTGAGGATAGAAAGACAAGCTAGTATAGAAATCGTGTAACCAGTGGACCCACGTTTACTGTCATTCTTGCAGTTCGCACTTTGTAACCGCCTCAGAGCCCTCATATTATCTAAGTAAAAAAGCTTCACATATTTAGCTAACAAATGCTAACTGAATATCTTATTTTCCATGCGTCACACTCAGTTTGTTTGAGTTCTTAAAGAAAAATTTTAACAGACTGTCATGTTTGATTATTACGTATATCATCAGTAATGGTGCATACAGGCTTATGTAAGTGTTGACTGAAGTACCACAATTTGACAACGTCAAAGTAACGACAAACTTGAAAAATTTCATACAAAATTTGTTCGGCGCGATGTGTTATCTCAGAACGATTTCTATGCTAAATAGTTATTTAACCTTAGTGAGCTTATTAAATACGGATCACAAAGTCAGCTGGAAAAACAGAAAGGAATTTATCTAGGGACCTGAGGGTGATCCGGCAACTTACGTGATTTAAGAACGGCAAAAAAACTTATTAAACGCGTCTGGACTGAGTTTTAAATTCCACTCGTTACACTTTAGACGGTACGTTTAACAACTGTACTAGCTCGCTCCGTCTGTGTAATAATCGACGAAGGCATAAATTCGATAAATCCAATACTTCCGCTTGATAATAATGGCATGCCGTAAGTCGAAACGAAAATACAGTGAAGGTTACCCTCTGAGATAAAAACAGATAGGCAGACTTATCAAAGAAGTAACTAGCGAACTAGCATTTAAAAGTGCTGTCACTGCTGTTACTATGAGATTTTACATTTATCTGAAAACATGATGTTTCTTCGATACACGATGTGTAGCGGCAACAAAATGGTTCAAATGGCTCTGAGCACTATGGGACTTAACTTCTGAGGTCATCAGTCCCCTAGAACTTAGAACTACTTAAACCTAACTAAACTAAGGACATCACAAACATCCATGCCCGAGGCTGGATTCGAACCTGTGACCGTAGCGGTCGCGCGGTTCCGGACTGTAGCGCCTAGAACCGCTCGGCCACTCCGACCGGCTCTTCGATAGAAGTGGTTTGTTAGGACAAGATGGAGCTACCAACCTGAACAGTTTCTTTTACAGTAACTGTTCTTTCATGACTATTTTACGCTTATCTTAATGTTTGTTTTTACATTACGGCCACAGACATCGTTTATTCGAGTATCAGTTAAAATTTGACCGTGTTCGAATGCAGTTGCGTGGAAAAGAACTGTTGTTCGACAACAAGAGCGACACGTGACAAGGCGATGAAATTGTCAGACCAGTCAGGTACGACGCTGCGCAGCAGTCGTTTATGCAAATGAATAAATGTTATAGCACATAACTAACTCAAATGCTCGTTCTTCATTAGAATTATCTCAAGGTAAGCTTCTCTGTTCCTAGTAAAATCTGTCCCGAGATGAATGTAAATTGTCTGCTTTATGCAAACTTCTTAGACGTGTTCTAAAGTTTTTGTTCCGGGAAGAATAATTAAAGACGCTGAGATCGATGTAATGTGGGTAAAAAGACACCAGGGACTGCGGCGAGCGTGCGTCGGGCAGGCGTCACCTGCGGACTACGTGATGTCGCTGTCTCGCAGAATCGTTCGATCCAGAATTGCTGAGCAAATGTGCAAAGAGCAACAATGATGAAAGTAGCACACATTGTATTCGAAGAAACTCTTTCAGAGGGTGTAAGTACAAATATACGACTTTAGGTTTGCAATTTATAGCGCCCTGGAGCAAGCTTTACAGTTGAGGTTTCGGAAGGACTTCGTACACTGTCTCTCTTAGCTCTTTTTCAATGGTACGTCACGTACTTGCTTTCTAATTTTCGAAAGCTGGTAGCGTCGAGACGTAATAGAACACATTTGTATTCCATTATAAATGATTTTCACGTTTACAAAACTTTAAATCACCATAAATGTACAAAATGCAGCGTTCAATGCTACAAATTATAAATTATTTTCACAAAATACCGTTTTTAAAATTCGAAGAGATGGAGTAGTTGTGTGATTACAGATTGTGAGACCAGTAGGTGGCCGCGCGGGATTAGCCGAGCGGTCTGGGGCGCTGCAGCCATGGACTGTGTGGATGGAGGTTCGAGTCCTCCCTCGGGCATGGGTGTGTGTGTTTGTCTTAAGGATAGTTTAGGTTAAGTAGTGTGTAAGCTTAGGGACTGATGACCTTAGCAGTTAAGTCCCATAAGATTTCACACACTTTTGAACTTTTTATTTACTTATTTTTTTTATTATTATTTAAAAATAGGTGTTCGTCATTGTACAAGTAGATGAGCTGTCGGATGTATAGATCAGGTAAATTTAATGGGTCTTATTAGTGTCAATGTCCTTGTAACTGACTCATATGACCCATCACTTAGACAAACAGTTGCAAAGGCCAAAACCTCATGTGATGAGCCTAGCGAGGTGGCGCAGTGGACATTAGGCTAGCTTTCGCTAGAACAACGGTTCAAATCAGCGTCGGACCGTATAGAGTAACGGGGTACCTTTTGCTTGGAAAGTCCGCAAGTCGTGGTCGTGCGGTAGCGTTCTCGCTTCCCACGCCCTGGTTCCCGGGTTCGATTTCCGGCGGGATCAGGGATTTTCTCTGCCTCGTGATGACTGGGTGCTGTGTGATGTCCTTAGGTTAGTTAGGTTTAAGTAGTTCTAAGTTCTAGGGGACTGATGACCATAGCTGTTAAGTCCCATAGTGCTCAGAGCCATTTGAACCATTTTTTTTTTTTTGCTTGGAAAAATAAAGTAGAAGATTTTTTATCTTGTGAATATAGCTGAGAGAATGTTGAAGCCAAGTTTTCGACCTCCAAAACCCTCGGGACAACTTTATGTGACCAAAATACCTAGAGATATTGGCATCTTTTTTGGGTTTTCGCTTATTACTAGGAAATTATGTATCCCTCTAAAAATTTTACTATCACCAGAATAAAAGAGCATTACATTTTGCATCGAATGACTTTCTTAAATATCAAAATCTGTGCAGCCGTTTGGCCGCAGTCAGTTGTCCAAGTTGGGTCATTTTTACCGATTTGGCTAAGAACATAACACACACATCTCAGAAACAGCTACTCCAAATGAAAAACGTCACGTTATCAAAGTTGCAGAGCATGAAATTTCATGTTACAAAACCATTTATTTTTTCAGTTCTAGGTGCTATTTAGCATTCAAATACTTGGAAGCCAATGTAATTCCATTTTTTTAAAGTTACGCACTGAAATGAAATTTCCATTGCGAAGAGAGCTCACTAATGAGCACATATGTGTTTTCTATGTATATCTGTGTTTCAGATATAGACTCAGATCACAATATAGTAGTGATGAAGAGTAGGCTGAAGTTCAAGACATCAGTTAGGAAGAATCAATACGCAAAGAAGTGGGATACGGAAGTACTAAGAATGACTAGATACGTTTGAAGTTCTCTAACGGTATAGACACAGCAATAAGGAATAGCGCAGTAGGCAGTACAGTTGAAGAGGAATGGACATCTCTAAAAATGGCCATCACAGAAGTTGGGAAGGAGAACATAGGTACAAAGAAGGTAGCTGCGAAGAAACCATGGGTAACAGAAGATTTACACTGCTGGCCACCGTAAATGCAAACACCCTGAAGGAAGCATCCGAATCAAGTGAAATTTACACCATGGGTTTGCAGCGATGAGATATGCAACTGATTAGAATTTCAGCGCAGACGCACATCACGCGCGCCTGTGGCGCCACCTCATAGCGCCATTTAAGGCTTGGCGATTTCGACGAGTGTACGTTCGGCATGTGTGTTTACCTTGTGGTTGTTTCACAAGACGATCAGTTATGCCTCGTAGACAACAGCGAACATCATTTGATCAAGTATCCGAGTTCGACAGAGGAAGGATAGTGGCTTACCGAGATTGTGGATTATCATACAGAGAAATCGCTAGTCGTGTTGGACGAAACCAAACAACTGTAATGCGGATATGTGACCGTTGGATGCAGGAGGGTACGACGGACCGACGTGGTCGATCGCATTCACCTCGGTGCACCACTGCACGTGCTGATAGGCAAATTGTGCGCATGGCAGTGACGGATCGCTCAGTGACATCCCGAACCATAGCACAGCACATTGCGTCTGTAACGCAACATCCAGTGTCTGCGCGTACCATTCGACGCTGTTTACAGCAGAGTGGTCTGTCCGCAAGACGTGCATTGCTTCGTCTACCATAGACGCAGAACCACAGACGTCTCCGTCGCCAATGGTGTGATGACAGACGGATGTGGACGGCAGAATGGAATGACGTTGTCTTTACTGACGAGGCACGCTTCTGTCTGCAGCACGACGATGGTCGGATTCGAGTGTGGAGACACCGTGGAGAGAGGATGCTGGACAGCTGCATTATGCACCGCCACACTGGTCTTGCACCGGGTATTATGGTATGGGGTGGTATTGGATATTACTCTCGCCCGCCTCTAGTACGCATTGCCGGTACTTTAAATAGCCGGCGCTACATATCCGAGGTTCTGAAGCCAGTTGTCCTTCCTTACGTTCAGGGCTCGGCCACAGCCATATTTCAACAGGATAATGCGCGACCACACGTGGCACGCATTGTCTAAAGGTTCTTCGTCAATAACCAGATTGAATTGCTTCCCTGGCCGGCTCGCTCTCCGGATCTTTCGCCGATAGAAAACATGTGGTCCATGGTTGCTCAACGAGTGACCCAGATTACATCCCCAGCTGCCACACCAGATGATCTTTGGCAACGTGTAGAAGCTGCTTGGGCTGCTGTACCCCAGGAACACATCCAACGTCTCTTTGACTCAATGCCGACACGTGTGGCAGCGGTGATCTCCAACAATGGCGGCTACTCTGGCTACTGATTCTGGCAGGAACCACATGTCACAGACGTCTGTAAACGTAATCATTTGTCACTTGGTCAACATGTGATCTACAAAATAAATTTTGTTGTGCTACCTCTTGTCTTTCTTGGTGTTACATTTACGGTGGCCAGCAGAGTACTTCAGTTGATTGATGAAAGGACGAAGTACAAACATGTTCCGGCAAAATCGGGAATACAGAAATACAAGTCGCTGAGGAATGAAATAAAAAGGAAGTGTAGGGAAGCTAAGGCGAAATGGCTGCAGGAAATATGTGAAGACATCGAAAAAGATATGATTGTCGGAAGGGCAGACTCATCATAAAGGAAAGTCAAAACAACCTTTGGTGACATTAAAAGCAACGGTGGTAACATTAAGAGTGCAACGGGAATTCCAGTGTTAAACGCAGAGGAGAGCGCAGATAGGTGGAAAGAATACATTGAAAGCCTCTATGAGGGTGAAGATTTGTCTGATGTGATAGAAGAAGAAACAGGAGTCGATTTAGAAGAGATAGGGGATCCAGTATTAGAATCGGAATTTAAAAGAGCTTAGGAGGACTTACGGTCAAATAAGGCAGAAAGGATAGATAACATTCCATCAGAATTTCTAAAATCATTGGGGGAAGTGGCAACAAAACGACTATTCACGCTGGTGTGTAGAATATATGAGTCTGGCGATATACCATCTGACTTTCGGAAAAGCATCATCCACACAATTCCGAAGACGGCAAGAGCTGACAAGTGCGAGAATTATCGTACAATCAGCTTAACAGCTCATGCACCGAAGCTGCTTACAAGAATAATATACAGAAGAATGGAAAAGAAAATTGAGAAAGCGCTAGGTGACGATCAGTTTGGCTTTAGGAAAAGTAAAGGGACGAGAGAGGCAATTCTGACGTTACGGCTAATAATGGAAGCAAGGCTAAAGAAAAATCAAGACACTTTCATAGGATTTGTCGACCTGGAAAAAGCGTTCGACAATATAAAATGGTGCAAGCTGTTCGAGATTCTGAAAAAAGTAGGGGTAAGCTATAGGGAGAGACGGGTCATATACAATATGTACAACAACCAAGAGTGAATAATAAGAGTGGACGATCAAGAACCGAGTGCTCGTATTAAGACGGGTGTAAGACAAGGCTGTAGCCTTTCGCCCCTACTCTTCAATCTGCACATCGAGGAAGCAATGATGGAAATAAAAGAAAGGTTCAGGAGTGGAATTAAAATACAAGGTGAAAGGATATCAATGATACAATTCGCTGATGAAATTGCTATCCTGAGTGAAAGTGCAGAAGAATTAAATGATCTGCTGAACGGAATGAACAGTCTGATGAGTACACAGTATGGTTTGAGAGTAAATCGGAGAAAGACGAAGGTAATGAGAAGTAGTAGAAATGAGAACAGCGAGGAACTTAACATCAGGATTGATGGTCACAAAGTCAATGAAGTTAAGGAATTCTGCTACCTAGGCAGTAAAATAACCAATGACGGACGGAGCAAGGAGGACATCAAAAGCAGACTCGCTATGGCAAAAAAGGGCATTTCTGGCCAAGGGAAGTCTACTAATATCAAATACCGGCCTTAATTTGAGGAAGTACAGCATTGTATGGTAGTGAAACATGGACTGTGGGAAAACCGGAACAGAAGAGAATCGAAGCATTTGAGATGTGGTGCTATACACGAATGTTGAAAATTAGGTGGACTGATAAGGTAAGGAATGAGGAGGCTCTACGCAGAATCGGAGAGGAAAGGAATATGTGGAAAATACTGATAAGGAGAAGGGACAGGATGATAGGACATCTGCTAAGACATGAGGGAATGACTTCCATGGTACTAGAGGGAGCTGTAGGGGGCAAAACATGTAGAGGAAGACAGAGATTGGAATACGTCAAGCAAATAATTGAGGACTTAGGTTGCAAGTGCTACTCTGAGATGAAGAGGTTAGCACAGGAAAGGAATTCGTGGCGGACCGCATCTAACCAGTCAGTAGACTGATGACAAAAAAAGTATATCTTTTTAATCTTCTTTGTTCTTGTATATTTTTATTCATTTTTATTGGCAAGAGTGAGTTACTAGAATGAAAACCAAGTGAACAGTAATGGCCAATATGTATTAACGTATGAGTAATATAAAAATTTTAACAAATTAACAAATAAAAGTGCATGACAATATTTAAAAAAACACAAATTAAATATTAGAGATTCAGATGTTACCAAATTTTGGATTTCATCGAGGTTGTTTGGGAGACTGCGGCAGCACGCGGTCCAGCAGCCGACCGCCAGGATCGAGGGCCTTTACCAGCTTCCTCGTCCTGGAATGTATCTCCGCGCTCTCTCTCATCCTCGTCGAGCTCATTTTAGGGGGCGTTCTCGCAAGAAAGCCACAACAGTGTTTGTGTCGAGTAGCAGCACAGTCCAGATTTGCACCATTCACCAACTGCTTTGCGCCCTGTTTTGCATGCGCATGGAACCATTTTCAGTAGCTTGTGTGGTGCCGAATCTTTCATCATCGTCGCGGCAAACAACCTTCATAAGTTGATCTTCCATGCCCACTGCCATGGATCACTTCGCTTCCCCAGCCAAGTCTGCACGACAGGGTAAAAGTGAGTGCCACCTTGCTGCGTTCGATATTGGCGGTAGCCTTTGTGGTTTAAAAAGATATTTTTGGGGCAGACTTTACAAAAAAACAAAACAAAAATTCGTACCTGAGCTCGCCAAACGCACAGCTGGCTTTCACATATAGTGCTGACATCAGTTATTCTCCTGGCTGCGTTATTACGTCTTGAGAGACTGAGGGTTTAGCAAATTCATGGTTTATCTAAATCTGCAGCTTGCACTTTGAGGCATGGCTGTTGCTCCGCAACGTTTAATAACTTCACTTTTCCTTGGCCAACAAATGAAGATGTGGTATCATACCCTGTGAAGGCCTGGTTGAAAAAATTACTTGAGTATCAACTCCTGCTGATTTTCCTCTTCCCGGTATATGCAGGTTCAAGATACTAATGTTGTTTCCTCGTCCCGTTAGAAGAACATGGACGTCAATGTCCTCGCACAATATTGTCAGAGTGCCAGACTCTGCAGCCTGGGAAACAGCTGTTTCCACAATCAACGAATCCGCATTTTCCTCTACCTGTAGCACTTGAACACCGCCATCCTCAAAATTCCACATGAGCATCTAAATCGAGCGGTTCTTGTTGCTCTCATTTGTGAGAAACTACTCCTGTGCCACTGCAGCATTTGTATCTTCATCGAAAATGACATCTAATGAAGTACATTCTGTCTTCAAACGACGAAATTTTTCATGAGACTTCGTTCCCCTTTGCGAAGCATCATTTGGGTAGCCATCGAATATAAGCGTGATGTCGGATCCGCAGTGCGTTCTCAAATAGGTTTATATTTCATACAAATGACTCCGAACTTTTCTCTGACGTGCCAAACAGCCTTACGGAACCGGTGACCACCATCCACCACAAAGATTTTTATTCTGGGTACTTCAATCTGTTGGAAAGGTGTGAATGCGTTAGAGAGAGATTATTTTGTACCCTTATTGAGACCGTCTTCTGTGAACAACGGCGTGGGGTATGGGAAAAGTTCAAATGAGAAACAGATCTTCAAATCCTTATTAGACTGCTTGATAACACACAGTCGTTGAAACAGTGTTAATGGGTTTACGGTAGGAACCTCTTCTTCCCTGTCTTGAGAGCCATAGTGCAAGTTGAAAGTGTTATAATCTTGAGGTTATAACACACGTTCCAATATACGTTGCAATACTTTTTGAGCCCAGTCGTAAGCTCTTCTTTCAGGCACCTTGATAAAAGTATCTCTTAATTCAAGTTTCATCTCTTCACGAACAAAATTTCGCTAAGCAACAATAAAAGCAGTGTATATTAAAATAAAATTCTTTCTTATATGATCGAAGTTTCGACACTGACCGTACAGAATCCTTTGTCGAAGATGATCTAATCAGTTTCCGGTAATTGTACTTCTTCTGACATACACTGTGCACCTCAAGTTCAACCTGACCAATTAATAACTTACGATGTGCTGCAATTTACCTATCTTCAGTGGACTTTAGTAGTTTTCCCGTCCTTTTCTGTTTCAGTTTAACTACAACACCATCTGCTAAACTGCCGTTGTATATAAAACACACAAGCGTACGATCTGGAGCACTCAATTTAAATGCACTCACCGCACAACTAAAATAAATTCAAACGAGAAAACGAGAATTTTTGCAAGACACAAGAGATTTGAACGCGCCCCTGGCAAAACAGAGGAACACTGTGTGCGACTATCAATGGAAACAATAACAAAGCAACGGAGGAATGGCAGCCTCGACTGTTTAGGATATGTCGTCGAGGGAGATCAATACATCTCTACATCTGAAGGCGGGACAGATGTATATCTTCCTATTGGAAATTTCATTTTATTGAAGAACCTTGACTTACAAAAAACTGGAATTGAGTTATTCTGATTTTTCATTTGTACCGGCCGTTGTGGCCGAGCGGATCTAAGTGCTTCAGTCCGAAACCGCGCTGCTGCTACGGTCGCAGGTTCGAATCATTCCTCGGGCGTGCATGTGTGTGCTGTCCTTAGGTTAGTTAGGTTTAAGCAGTAGTAGTAAGTCTAGGGGACTGATGACCTCAGATGTTAAGTCCCATAATGCTCAGAGTCATTTGGACCATTTGAACCGTCTTCATTTGTGTGGCCATAATTGCCGTAGTTGCTCTATAATTCATGAGGGTATTACAACTACAAAATGCGTGATTTTTTCATCAGACACGTTTCGCTTTACTGACCTAAAGCCTCAACAGTGATCTGTAATTAAGTTTATTTACATATAGATTTGCTTTTTAGATCGAAAAACAGTTCAGAAAAATCACCGTAAGTACAAATCAACCTATTCTTAATTAACTTCCTTCATGTGACGCATGTTACGAGGGCAACAATGGTGTCAGCTTTTGTAACATGTCGGTCAAACGCACGTATCAGTAAGGAATCGATTCGATCGTCAGAAGAGTTTATAGTCTAAAACGCGTCTTATTTTACAGACAATCAGGAAGTTCTTAAAAAAGTATTTTCCAAGCTAATTCCTTGTGGCTGCATCCACGCGCACAGCCAGGAACCACATGTCTAAATCAGGACTCATATTTATAGTTAACGCACAGGGAGAAAATTAAACTTTTGAGGTATTATTGTTAACATGCAGCACCAAGTCTGAGAATTTATTGGTAAAATGTATTACATTTTGTAAGTTCCACGAGTAATCTTTCATTTTCTCTAGCAAATCCATTAGCTGTTGAAATAAAACGTGTACCAAAAGAAGAATATATTCTGAAAAGCCGACCCGTAATAATTTTCGCGACTAAGGGCAGGCCTAACAGCTATATTAAGGTTTGGCCATTTTTGTTGTTAATTTGCCGTCGAAATGGAAATACCGAAATCATATTGTATACAGTCGGGCTGTCCTACCTCTCTGATGTTTTCATTCTCCTAGCATTAAAGGAAAGCACCTAAATAGTCAATAATCCGAAAAACAACAAAGTGGCCATTCTACTATACTGGGTAGGAAACAATCGCCAAATAGCCAAAACAGTTAAATAAACTCAGAAAACCGAACTTTGAAAATGTTGACTGGTAAAAGAAAGAACTTAATTATGGTAAAAATTACATGTTGATAGTAAAATATTAAATGCCTAATGCGACTATTACTTTTTTCAAGAAAAAAATTCTTCATTATTAGAGAGAGAAAAGTAGTAACTAGGAACGTTTTAGGCACAGTTCTCTCACAAGTAGCCATTTTCGTCATCACTAACTCACTGTCTGTGGGTCTACACTGCAAATCCGGGTTACCAGATCTCATCCTCACTGTTGAAGACCCTTCCGGGAAACTGGCTATCCACCCCTTTCAGTAATTCTGATCTCTTCATTAAAGAGTAAGATTATTACTATCGGCCCGTTTCAAATGGTACGCACCTTAGATCCTCAACTGTCAGGTCGGGAAAATCCAGCAACTGGAGATGGTCGTGCCTTTCATTTGCTTGTTGTAGGGCAAAAACGGGCTGAAACCGTCCCAATACCTATTGTTGTCACATCACATAGATTTTTCTCCAATGTCTTCTCTTCGACGTATTCCTTGGAACTCGATGGATGAATGCAGTAATTGTGAAATTCATACAATCCCTGTTCCCTACAGCCTGTAAATTATTTATCTTGAGACCTGAGTTTCTCCTGGCGTATACAACTTTCAAATAACTTCCGGGAATTCAGCCAGGTAACACTTTCAGCGACCGCCGATATTTCGGCGGGAGAACACCCCGCCATTTTCTAGGCAGTTTGCCTTGAAAATGGCGGGGTGTCCTCCCGCCGAAATATCGGCGGTCGCTGAAAGTGTTACCTGGCTGAATTCCCGGAAGTTATTTGAAAATTATTTGTCTTGTTTAATAACAATAATTATTTATTAGTGTTGTATAATTACGAGGAGTGTTCAATATGCAGTGTACCACATTTTTTTCTGAAAGCAGGTTGGTTTTATTCAAGATTCCAGTACACCATGTTATTGCCCATCACTCTATTGGCTACAAAACCGCATTTGTCAATGTTCAATGCGACGGTCTTACGCCACCTTACTGCGAGGGCCTGTATTGCCGCATGATACCACTCTACTGATCGACGTTGGAGCCAACGGCTTGCTGCATCAGTATCTTCCCCATCATCCACGAACTACTTCCTGTGGAGCCCATTCTTCATTGGGCTAAATGCTTGGAAGTCAGAAGATGCAAGATCCGGTCTGTAGGGTGGATGAGGAAGAACAGTGCCATTAAGTTTTGTGATATTTTCTCGGTCTGCGCAGACTTGTGTGAAGCCTTGCTTTCTCATAGAAACAGAGAACTTCGGTTGCATTTTTGCGGCTACAAACATGTTGAAGTCGTTTCGTCAGTTTCCTGAGGGTAGCACAATACACTTCAGAGTTGGTCGTTACACCGCGAGGGACGTTATAAAATAGAATGACCCCTTCAGAGTCCCAGAAGACGGTCCCCTTGACTTAACAAGGTGAGGGTGCGGCTTTGAACTTCTTCTTCGAACCAGAGATGCTGTGGCGCCACTCCATGGATTGCCGTTTTGTTTCCGGTTCGATGTGATGAACCCATACTTCATCACCAGTAACAGAAGTTTGACAAAAAATTGTCACGATCAGTCTCGTAAAGTGCAAGCAGTTCCGCACAGATAGTCTTTCGTTGCTCTGCATGGTCTTCTGTTAGGCGGCGAGGAACCCACTGTGCACATACCTTTGAGTGGCTCTGAGCACTATGCGACTTAACTTCTGAGGTCATCAGTCGCCTAGAACTTAGAACTAATTAAACCTAACTAACCTAAGGACATCACACACATCCATGCCCGAGGCAGGATTCGAACCTGCGACCGTAGCGGTCGCTCGGCTCCAGACTGTAGCGCCTAGAACCGCATGGCCACTCTGGCCGGCTACCTTTGATTGTGCCAATTGTTGGATGAGTGTGTCAGCATTAGCAATGGAGACCTCCAGTTGAGGAATGAGCTGTCCGATTGCGATCCATGGAGCACCTCGAATGAGAGTGTCCGCACGTTCCGATACTGCAGAGGGCACTTGCGGGGTCATCCGAGACGCTGGAGATAGCACAGGTTTGCGCGACCTTGTTGCCATTATGACAGTCGCTTCGCCCAACGACCTACCATGCTTTTGTTCACTTCCATGTCTCCATAGACATTCTGCAAGCGCGATGCTCTGGTTTTCAGCCAAAAGAAACTCAGTGACAGCTCTTTGCTTGAAACGAAGCTCCGTTGCAGACGTCATTTTGAAGTATACATACCGCGCCGCCACCTAACGGAACTTCATGGAATTGTAGGGGCTGAAACGGGAGTATTACGCGAAGTCCTACAACTAATACCGCAATTTTAACCTAAATCGCCTGAGAAAAAAATGTGTTGCATTACTTATTCAATGCCCCTAGTGTTAAATTTATTATTAATTATTAAAGTGGTATTATTTACTATGATTGATCATTTATCACCGTTACGTTCAATGATTTTTCACATAAAGAACAGTAAAAACAATGAAAAAACATTTTAATTCAGTGCGGATTAATGATCACAGCGGCGGCAGTATTGGCGATTGTGTCCGCCTAGAAGACTTTCCACAAATGTTGTTCTTAGTTGGTGGAGTCTCTGACGAAGTAGTCGTCGACGTGAGACGTTGCCACTAAATAATAACTCCTTCAACACAAATATGTTAGAAAAACGTAACTTCTTACGTAAACTTGAAATAATTACATGAAAGTATCAAAACCATATAAAATTTAACCGTGAAACGACGCTCCTTCAAATGACTTCCGAACTGAGGAGGTTTCGAGTAACACCATTATACAGTTATCGTACGGTGCATTGCAGCTCTGCACGGACTCGCGAATTCGGTTAGCCATTATGCCCGCATTGGCACTCAGCCCGCCCTACCTTTATACCGTACAACTGCCTCCCCCAGTGGCGGGCAGTATTTTCTAAATGAACGGATGGTGCTCTTTTCGGATCGTTTTCTCTTCATACGATCTGTTCCAGATAATACCCTTCTGAGCGAGTTAAAAAGTTTTGTTATAGCCGTATGCAAGGGAGTAGTACAAGATGTTGCGATTCTCCACAAAAAAAGAACGACTTTGCCTTACAGGAATTATGACGTATGGCTTAGTGTTTACCTTTTGGACGCTGGAGATTGTAGTTTGTTTCTTATACTACCCCTCCGCTGAACGCAGTGAGAGAAAGTAGACTGATGTAACTGGAACTTCAGTGAGCGACAGAACTACCAGTCCCCCCCCCCCCCCCCCCACCACCACCACCCGTCTGAAGGGACGAAAATTGTGAACAGAGGCATAAGAGGCATATGAGAACTCTGGAAAGACGATGACAATGTGACGGGTGCTTAGTGGAATGATGAAAACCGGAAGGATTGTCGTCAGATCGGTATGAAAGTGTGTTAAAAAGTCATATAACGATTTTCGCTTCCATGTGTTTCTTACTACACTGCCAATGTAGGACTTATTTACACTCGTAAAAAGATTATGGAAACTACAGAATACCGATAACGACAATGAAGTGGACCCTCAAACTCTTAACTTCTCCATTCGACATACCATGCATTAATTTCAGGCAGATTATTATATAATGACTATGGACATGTTAATAACTGTGTCGGGCATGGTAGAAAGTCCTGCTTTCAGAACACGTTTTAGAGAAGCGCCATCAGAGAAGACAACTGAAATAATACAGAGCGGGTACATACTAGTAAATGTCAAACTGCTGCTCAGTTTTCTGCTGGTAGAAAGTTCGATAAACACACCCACAGTTCATTGCCGAGTACCTGAGACTTACACACAGCTTAGAAATTAAGGCTGTGTGGAACGAACAAGACGCACTACAAATGTGTATTTGTAGCTTTCAAAGCAGTTACACATGTTTCTAACAAATCAGATCCTATTTTGTGTCGAAATTCTGTTGGATTTTATTTATCTGGTCAGCCAAGAATTGTTTCGGCTCACAGATATTCAGACCTTCGTTATATACATGCTGAACATAGCCGGGCGCTGTGGCCAAGCGGCTCTAGATGCTTCATCCAGGAACCGCGCTGCTGCTACGGTCGCAGGTTCAAATGCCTCGGGCTTGGATGTGTGTGATGTCCGTAGGTTAGTTAGGTTTAAATAGTTCTAAGTCTAGGGGACTGATGACCTCAGATGTTAAGTCCCATAGTGCTTAGAGCCAGAGCCATGCTGAACATACTCATTTCGAAATTAAATATTATCTTCTTGTTAGCTGAAACTAGATGTAGCTCACAATATCCTGAAGTTCGGGTAGTAACTTCTGGGGCTTTGAGACTGGTAAAACTGTGATATTACTGTAAGAGTATCTCTTTTTCGTTTTCATGTAGCATTAGCTTGAGCTCATTGACTACTGCTATTCACAAAGAAAAGAGGTGCTTATCGCTATTGGGGTGTGGAAAGCGACAATTTACAACGCAAGTGCTTCAGGAAATAGTAAACTGAGAAAAAAACTATAATATTTTAAGCCTTAAGTGCTTGAATCTGAATTCGTATTCTTCGTTAATGACACCACGGTAATATCGTGTTTTTGCATGAAGACTACTGTCGTAACAAAAAGATGTTTTCGGATATAAAAGCATTATCCCTATAAATATACAGTTTGCTTTACGCTTATTAACCAAACCTATCTCTCGGCTAATCTTCCGTTTAAGCGTCACAGACGGACAAGCAATACTGAAGGAACATCCCCCAAAGTTTAGTAAACTTCTTCCTCTGCGGAGAACTATAGTTTCTTACAGTTCTTCAAGCGGCTTTCAACCTGTCATCTGTTTTAACTGCCACTAGCTCTATGTGATCATTTCATTTAATATCGCAGCAGAATGGAATTCACATCTTTGTTGTCGTGCAAGGAATATCAATAAAAAAACAGGATAAAGCAAATAAGACAACCTGTAGTCGTTAACGCTCGTAGTAAATCTCTCAGTTCAATTAAAAATTTGAATCAATATTTAATTTGATTGGAACAGTGACTGGTATGAACTCTCTCGCACGTGAAACCAAAAATTAAATGTTATATGTTGTTGTTGTGATGGTCTTCAATCTGTTGCAGCTCTCCATGCTACTCTATCCTGTGCAAGCTTATTCATGGCCCAGTACCTACTGCAATCTATATTCTTCTGAATCTATTTAGTGTATTCATCTCTTGGTCTCCCTCTACGGTGTTCACCCTCCACGCTGCCCTCCAATACTAAATTGGTGATCCCTCGATGCCTCAGAACATGTCCTACCAACCGATCCCGTCTTCTGGTCAAGTTGTACCACAAACTTCTCTTCTCCCCAATCCTATTCAATACTCCCTCATTAGTTATGTGATCTACCCATCTAATCTTCAGCATTCTTCTGTAGCACCACATTTCGAATGCTTCTATTCTCTTCTTGTCCAAACTATTTATCGTCCACGTTTCACTTCCATACATGGCTACACTCCATACAAATACTTTCAGAAATGACTTCCTGACACTTAAATCTATACTCGATGTTAACAAATTTCTCTTCTTCAGAAACGCTTTCCTTGCCATTGCCAGTCTACATTTTATATCCTCTCTACTTCGACCATCATCAGTTATTTTGCTCCCCAAACAGCAAAACTCCTTTACTACTTTAAGTGTCTCATTTCCTAATCTAATTCCCTCAGCATCACCCGACTTAATTCGACTACATTCCATTATCCTCGTTTTGCTTTTGTTGATGTTCATCTTATATCTTCCTTTCAAGACCCTGTCCATTCCATTCAACTGCTCTTCCAAGTCTTTGGCTGTCTCTGACAGAATTACAATGTCATCGGCGAACCTCAAATGTCATATAATACACCGATAATCCTAAACAGTGGAAGTTTATTGGTAGTTAACTCGCAGTCTATCGCAAAGCTGAATTCTATCTGATGACGCTGTGGGTATACGACTCTGTAATGAAACCCTGTAAACGAAATACGGATGTTGTGCGCAGGAGGAGGGGCGCTCCGCTGAAGTGAGCGACTCGAGGCTGTAATATGGAAATGGAAATGTCGTGTGGCTAGGGCCTCCCGTCGGGTAGACCGTTCGCCTGGTGCAGGTCCTTTGATTTGACGCCACTTCGGCGACCTGCGCGTCGATGGGGATGAAATGATGATGATTAGGACAACACAACACCCAGTCCCTGAGCGGAGAAAATTTCCGACCCAGTCGGGAATCGAACCCGGGCCCTTAGGTTAGACAGTCTGTCACGCTAACCACTCAGCTACCGGGGCGGACTGAGGCTGTAGTGAAACTATGAAAGCGGAATACAGATAATGTGCGCCGGTAGAGGGGCGTTCCACTGAAATGAGCGAGAGTAGGCAAGTGACAGAATGTTAAGGCACATAGTCTGGAAACTGAAATGAGCGAGAGTAGGCAAGTGACAGAATGTTATGGCACATAGTCTGGAAACTATGTAGGAAATGCAAAAACTGCTCAGCTGTCCGCATTAGCATGAATGGAGTTTGGAGGCTTCTCCCTCTGTAAAAAAGGACGGACCTTAGAATACAATGCTTGTGTAGGCGCATGTTTTTCTTAGAATATCGTTAGTTGGAGATGAGGCTCGGTAACAGAGTAGGGTAAACAGAGGCTACATAAATCTCTGCACTTGTCTACACTCAGCCAGAGTAGCTGTGCATATGTCGGAGAAATACAATCAAATAGATGAACATCTCAGATATAACGAAGGCATCATAACCATCTCCAGACGGCGTGAGCTTTCCTGAGACATGCGAGGCATGTTAAAATCGCATTAATCGACAGTTGGAAGAATAAGCGTTTAGTAAGTAGGCTGTTTAGGTTTTTATGTTGGTAACGTCACGTAGCGCTCTGTATGAAAATCACTGGCTATGCTGTGTACAGTCTGTGGCTGTTTGGCATTGTTGGAATATTCGCTATTGTAGTGTTGGGCAGCTGGCTGTTAACAGCGCGTAGCGTTGCGCAGTTGGAGCCGCCAGCAGTGGTCGATGTGTGGAGAGAGATGGCAGAGTTTTGAGAGCAGACGGTCTGGACGTGTGTCCATCAGAAAGAGTAAATTTGTAATACTGGGTATCATGAACTGATATATATATATATATATATATATATATATATATATATATATATATATATATATATATTGTGACTTTTGAACACTATTAAGGTAAACACATTGTTTGTTCTCTATCAAAATCTTTCATTTGCTAAGTATGCCTATCAGTAGTTAGTGCCTTCAGTAGTTAGAATCTTTTATTTAGCTGCCAGTATTGGCACTCGATGTATTTCAGTAGTTCGAGTAACGAAGATTTTTGTGAGGTAAATGATTCATGGAAGGTATAGGTTATTGTTAGTCAGGGCCATTTTTTGTAGGGATTGCCGGCCGAAGTGGCCGTGCGGTTTAAGGCGCTGCAGTCTGGAACCGCAAGACCGCTACGGTCGCAGGTTCGAATCCTGCCTCGGGCATGGATGTTTGTGATGTCCTTAGGTTAGTTAGGTTTAACTAGTTCTAAGTTCTAAGGGACTAATGACCTCAGCAGTTGAGTCCCATAGTGCTCAGAGCCATTTGAACCATTTTTTTTTTGTAGGGATTATTGAAAGTCATACTGCGTTGCGCTAAGATTTTGTGTGTCAGTTTAGTGATGTTCAGAATAAGTCAAGAGAGAAATGCCTGGGTAGGTTCAGTTTTGCTCAACTGTTTGAAAATCAAATAACGTAAGAGGTTTATCAGCACAGTCATTCATAAGTTTTGCAAAGGGGACGTTTCTTTTTGAGGTAAGGAGGGAAGAGCTTCTTATATTTTCTCAGGACGTGGAGAAACGTTGATGCCTTCTTGCATATTGCAGTTAAGTGCTCAGCCTAATCTATATTTTCATATGTTATTACTTCTGGGTTCTTTACTGAGTGAGAGACGTCGATATCTGTTCTATATAGGGATAAGGTTGTACGGTTCTCCGATATTTAGGGCTAATGTGCCTAGTATGACAAACAATATCTCTTTGATTTTGGATGAGTTGAGCTTTAGAACACCTTGACAAATTTGGACCCTTTGCACAATGAGTCACATGCACCCTGCATATCCCACCTGTTCCTTTCCACATATTTAACGCAAAAACAATTTCCGCGGTGTGCTGCTCAAGAAATGAGAACAAAACCACCTGAGCTGTAGACGACAGTCCACAGGCCCGCCGATTCCTGGTGAATAAAACAAGTGCAGGATTTACTGCGACAGTGTGTGGCCGCTAATCCAAAGCAAGCCAGCCGAGCTGTCGTCTTTCGTTGACGTCACCAGCGGAGTGCAGCCATAACTCGACGCCGTACAATAGGGGAGCGGCGCTGCTCTGGCTGTGGCGAATCTCTGGCAGAGGAGGCGTACGCGTCGGGCCGGGTTATCCTGACGAATGGCGGCGCGCCAGCACGCCACGCCCCCTCTCGTGGCGACGGCGATTTATGCCGGAGACACTAGAGCGGCCGCATTACGGCACGCGGTTCATTTACAATCGCCGCTAATAGAATAGCGCCTGAAATACGTGCGCGCCCCATTGTGTCCGGATGCGTCGGCCGGCCGGCGGAGTGGCAGGTGGCGTAAGAGCCGGCTAAGTAATTTCTCACATAAATCTCTGGAAAGTGCAGCGTGTGACAAGCAAAGTACGGGCTTGTCGTCGTTAGGATGTATTCTTACGTCAGTGAGACTTCAGGCAGACAAGATTTAGGAGAGAATAGAGGTGTGAATGAACAGTCTCCTCTCGACTTGAAGAAACCCGCTATAGCCACGTAATGCAATGTGTCCTGCTTCTTGGGGAAGTAATTGACGGCACTTAGACAGCTGCGAGCCTTGGTACAATGTTTCGAAAAACCGGATAAGAGTTTTGGATATTTGGCCGCGTCATTGTAACTATTAAAACAGCTAAATTGCAGACATTCCGACGACTTGCTGCGGTCTTCTTCAGAGCGGTTCACTGCTGTATACCGGTGAATATCTTCCTTTATATACTGTCATTTTCGGCTACGTGTGGGCTTCACACGTCAGATACTGAAATGACATTGGACAATTTGAGAAGATTGTTACGGAAGTGTGTCCAGCGACATCTCGGGTAAGTGACGTCGGTGGGCACCGCATAATCGAAAATGACAATATATAAAGGAAAACAGTCACCTGTGTTCACCAGCGAACCGCCCTGCAGAGGACTGTAGCAAGTCAGTCGAAACGTTGGCAATTTAGCTGTTTTAGTAGTTACAGTGACCCAAAATTATTTTATCCAAAATGAAACCGGCCGTGGAACCCTATGAACTTCTATCAAATGCGAACTGTAATATGCGTTCTGACTGAACATTACTGCTCCCACTGTCAAGTGTTCACTGCTTTAGTGCTTCGTTCACCCGAAAACAAACACTTTAGCTGCAGAACCTCGTTTCAGATGTGCTCAGTATTCAACGCATAATGTTCCTGAATTTAAATTCCCTTCTGTCATTCCGAATCAGAAATCATTCGAAAAAAGTTTCGCAAAACCGGATGGGAACTATAAAAGGTATTCAGTTTTTCATACTTATTACTCCTACCCTAAACTTTTCGCCACTTCAGTTGCTCAATTTATCTAACAACAAATGCTATACATGTAGAGCTCCAACGTCTATTTTTATATGGCTTTGATAGTAATCCCCTTCTCGTGTTCTGTATCACGATCCTGTGTCATTATTGCTGTCAAATCTGTGCCATCAGGTGATTTTGTATGCATCACCTTCACTATCGTAATATGTTTTTGCAACATATTCTTTTTCGAAGTAGCTACTACTTTTATACTTACTTAAAAATGTATGAGGAAATTACTTCTCCTATGTAAATTCAATTCGTTGCGGCATAATTACTGTGAAGAGAACAGGATAGTTCAAGTATTTTGTATATAGCATAATCGTAGTACTCGTCACTACTGTGCTACTGAAAGGAGGTTAAAATGAAGCATTCTCGACCAGGGAAAATGCCTTTAGAGCCTCCGATTTCTTCAGTCGTTGGAAGTGGCTGACTCACGGTTCCTACATTTCATGGTAGGCACCAATGGGTGTGTGTGCAACTACGACGTCACAGCGAACTCTGTCGCTGCTCGGTAGCCCGCCACTGTAATAAACTATTGTGTCATTGCATTTTTGAGTGAATAGACGAGGCTGCTTTTTGAAACTTCCTGGCAGATTAAAACTGTGTGCCCGACCGAGACTCGAATTCGGGACCTTTGCCTTTCGCGGGCAAGTGCTACCGAAGCACGACTCACGCCCGGTCCTCACAGCTTTACTTCTGCCAGTATCTCGTCTCCTACCTTCCCAATTTTACAGAAGCTCTCCTGCGAACCTTGCAGAACTAGCACTCCTGAAAGAATGGATACATGGATACTGCGGAGACGGCTTAGCCACAGCCTGGGGGATGTTTCCAGAATGAGATCATCACTCTGCAGCGGAGTGTGCGCTGATATGAAACTTCCTGGCAGATTAAAACTGTGTGCCCGACCGAGACTCGAACTCGGGACCTTTGCCTTTCGCTGGCAAGGAGGCTGCTTTTTGATTGTGAGTTGTTACCGGCGACTGATAATTAAATGCAGAGTTATGCTACAGTGAGTCACTGCATCAGTGCACTGAAGATTTCTGAGAGCACGTTCTGAATAATGAAAATTGTTTTCTGTGAAAAATAATTTCTTATGTGCGATCGAGATTTGTACTGCCATTAGAGACAAAGAGAAAAATTCCATAAATTACCTATCAACACTGAGACAAAACCAGAATGGGTGAGTGTTTCTAAAAGTGCACATTGTCGGCGGAGTGGCCGTGCGGTGCTAGGCGCTACAGTCTGGAACCGCGAGGCCGCTACGGTCGCAGGTTCGAATCCTGCCTCGGGCATGGATGTGTGTGATGTCCTTAGGAGGAGGAGGAGATTAGTGTTTAACGTCCCGTCGACATCGAGGTCATTAGAGACGGAGCGCAAGCTCGGGTGAGGGAAGGATGGGGAAGGAAATCGGCCGTGCCCTTTCAAGGGAACCATACCGGCATTTGCCTGAAGCGATTTAGGGAAATCACATGTCCTTAGGTTAGTTACGTTTAAGTAGTGATCCTAACAATGAGAAAAGAATTATTCGGGTACAAAAATTAAATTAACGTAAAGAAGAGGAAATTTAATAGGTATAACACACTGTCGGAAAATAATCGCAACACCAAAAAATAATTAATGTAGAGTACAGGAAGTTCAAAAATACATTTGTCTAGGTAACATATTTAAGTAGTTGACATTGCAAGATCACAGGTTAATGTTGTTCTTGTGCTCTTCAGTCCAGAGACTGATTGGATGCAGCTCTCCATGCTACTCTATCCTGTGCAAGCTTCGTCTCTGAGTACCTACATCCTTCTGAATCTGCTTACTGTGTTCATCTCTTGGTCTCCCTCTAGGATTTTTAACCTCTAGTACTAAATAGGTGATCCTTTGGTGGGTCCTACCAACCGATCCCTTCTTCTAGTCAAGTTGTGCCGCAAATTCCTCTTCTCCCCAGTCTTATTCAGTACCTCCTCATTAGGCCCGTGATATACCCATCTAATCTTAAGCATTCTTCTGTAGCACCACATTTCGAAATCTTCCAATCTCTTCTTGTCTACACTATTTATTGTCCATGTTTCACTTCTATACATGGCTACACCCCATACAAATACTTTCAGAAGGGAATTCCTGACACTTAAAACTATACACTATGTTAACAAATTTCTCTTCTTCAGAAACGCTTTCCTTGCCAGTCTACATTTTATATTCTCTCTAGTTCGACCGTCATCAGTTATTTTGCTCCCCAGATAGCAAAACTCATCTACTATGTTAAGTGTCTAGTTTCCTACTCAAATTCTCTCAGTATCACCTGATTTAATTCGACTACATTTCATTATCCTTGTTTCACTCTTGTTGATGTTCATCTTTTATCCTCCTTTCAAGACACTGTCCATTCCGTTCCACTGCTCTACTACTCTTCTAAGTCCTTCGCTGTCCCTGACAGAAATACAGTGTTGTCGGCCAACCTCAAAGTTTTAATTTCTTCTTCGTGGGTTTTAATTCCTACCCCAATTTTTTCTTTTGTTTCCTTTACTGTTTGCTCAATACACAGACTGAATAATATCGGGGATAGGCTACAACCCTATCTTACTCCCTTCTCAACCACTGCTTCCCTTACATATCTCTCGACTCTCATAACTGCACTATGATTTCTATGCAAATTGTAAATAGCCTTTCGCTCCCTGTATTTGATCCCTGCCACCTTCAGAATTTGAAACAGAGTATTCGCGTCCCCATTTTCAAAAGCTTTCAGTAAGTCTGCAAGTGCTAGAAACGTAAGTTTGCCTTTCCTTAATCTATCTTCTAAGAGAAGTTGTAGGATCAGTATTGGCTCGCGTGTTCTAAAATTTCAGCGGAATCCAAACTGATCTTCCCCGAGGACGGCTTCTACCAGTTTTTCCATTCGTCTTTTCAGAATTCGTGTTAGCGTTTTGCAGTAGTGACTTATTACACTGATAATTCAGTATTTTTCACACCTGTCAACACCTGCTTTCTTTACGAATGAAAATATTATATTCTTCTTGAAGTCTGAGGGTATTTCATGTCTCATACATCTTGCGCTCCAGATGGTAAAGTTTTGTCATGGCTGGCTCGGTCGAGGCTATCGGTAGTTTTCATGGAATGTTGTCTACTCCCGAGGCCTTGTTCCGACTTCTAGGCTCTGTCAAATTCTTCACGCAGTGTCATATCTCTCATCTCATCTTCATCTACGTTCTCTTCAGTTTCCATAATATTACCATCAAGTGCATCGCCTTTTTATAGACCCTCTATCTACTCCTTCCACCTTTCTGCTTTTCCTTATTTACTTAGGACTGATTTTCCATCTGAGGTTTTGATATTCATACAGGTGGTTTTGTTTTCTCTGAAGGTCTATTTCATTTTCCTGTAGGCAGTATCAATCTTACCCATAGAGACATATGCTTCTAAATCCTTGCATTTGTCCTCTAGCCATACCTGCTTCGTGTCGGCCTCATTTTTGAGATGTTTGCATTCCTTTTCGCCTGCTTCATTTACTGAATTTTTATATTTTCTCCCTTCATCAATTAAATTCAATATCTCTTCTGCTAGCCAATGATTACTTCTAGCCCCTGCCTTTTTAACTACTTGATCCTCTGCTGCCTCCACTATTTCATCTCTCAAAGCTACCCATTCTCCTTCTACTGTATTTCTTTCCCCTGATCTTGTCAATCGTTCCCTGATGCTCTCTTTGAAGCTCTCTACAACCTCTGGTTCTTTCAGTTTGTCCAGGTCCCATCTTCTTAAATTCCTACCTTCTTGCGGATTCTTGAGTTTTAATCTACAGTTCACAAGCAATAAACCGTGGTCAGAGTCCACATCTGCCCCTGGAAATGTCTTACAATGTAAAACCTGGCCCCTAAATCTCGGTCTTACCATTATGCATTCTATATGAAACTTTCCAGTGTCTCAAGGTCTCTTACACGTATACAACCCTCTTTCTTGATTCTTAAACCAAGTGTTAGCTCTGATTAAGTTATGCTCTGTGAAAATTTCGGCAGGCGGCTTCCTCTGTCATTCCTTACCCCCAGTCCATATTCACCAACTACTTTTCCTTCTCCTCCTTTTCCTAGTATCGAATTCCAGTCCCCCATGACTATTAAATTTTCGTCTCCCTTAACTATCTGCATAATTACTTTTATTTGCATCGAACGTTTATTCAATCTCTTCACCATCCCCGGAGCTATTTGGCATATAAACTTGTACTACTGTGATAGACGTGGGCTTGGTGTCTATACTGGCTACAATAATGCGTTCACTATGCTGTTCATAGTATCTTATCCGCGTTCCTATTTTTTTATTCGTTATGAAACCAACTCCAGCATTATTCCTATTTGATTTTGCGTTTATAACCCTATAGTCTTCTGACCAGAAGTTCTGTTCCTCCTGCTACCGTACTTCTGTAATTCCCACTACATCTATCTTTAATCTATCGTTTTACCTTTTTAAATTTTCAAAACTACCTGTCCGATTAAGGAAACTGACATTCCGCGCTCCGATCCGTTGTAAAACGCCAGTTTTCTTCTTCCTGATAACGACGTCCTGCTCAGTAGTCCCCGTCCGGGGATCCGAATGGGGGAGTATTTTACCTCTGGAATAGCTTACTCAAGAGGACACTATCATCATTTAACCACACAGTAAAAATTACGGCTGTAGTTTCCCCTTGCTTTCAGCCGTTCGCAGTACCAACACAGCAAAGCGCCAGTGGGACAAAATTCGGCATGGTATCTTTCAGGACATACAACACCTCTACCAATCAGTGATAAGCCGTATAACTGTTTGCTTAAGGGTCAGAGCCGGACCAACGCGTTATTGACGTGCTCATTTTGTGAAGCTCTTTCTCTTTTTCTGAAATTGTAATCGTTTGTTTGTGTGTACATGTACATCACATCTACTGATTTCCGTCTCGTTCTGACAGATTTATCGGGGTGCGTCCTTTTTTTTAAATGTTAGAGTCTACATTGGAATACTCCCTCATACTACAGGTTCTTTTATAGGATTACCATGTAAATTTTTCAAAGAAGAGGATTCTGTCTCATCAGGTCGTTCGCCTGTTATTCCTACGTATTCGAGCCACTTGGATCCTTTGAATACAACCAAGGCATCGACAACCCAAATTGAGGCAAGAGCGTTTACGTTTTCGGTATACAATACCAGTGGGAGTAAGGTTTTCCTTTGTAGATCAAACTTCTGTGCGGTGCATTCACCTTTTGTTGTTTTCTCTCCGTCTTTTCGCATTGTTATCCTTGAATGGTCAACCTGTCGATAATGGAGTTCTTTTTCTTTTTTTTTTTACATCTGTGTAAGCCTTCACATTTTTCATAAGTCTAGCCAAGTGCACATGGAGACTTCGTTTTTATTCGAAATATGTCACTGCTTTTATATTTGTCTTATAAACAGATGACATTCAAAACAATGATATTTCGTAACTTCACATCCTAAAGTGAACTAGCAAAGTTTCTGATGTTAATATTTTCTCGATCATCAACGGCTGTAATAACCTCTGCGAATGGGAGGTTGTATTCCACTACATAATTCTCAATTTGCGCCGTAAATAGTGCCATAGCATACCCTCATGTAGCTGGTTTACTTTCACGTTTGACTGCACTTCACACAATTGTACACAACTAGTGAACATTTAGCAATTACTAAACAATTTTCTTCAGTTTATTAAGTATTAAATGTACCTTCGCTAATTGGTTTACCAGAAAAATTTGGAAATTGGTGGTAAGTTCCTATGGGACCAGACTGCTGAGATCATCGGTCCCTAGGTTTACACACTGCTTAATCCAACTTAAACTAACTTACCCTAAGGACAACACACACACTCATGACCGAGGGAGGACTCGTACCTCCCACGGGGAAAGCCGCGTGAACCGTGACAAGGTGCCTAAGACCGCGTGGCTACACTGCGTAGCGTTTACAAGAAGATCCTACGAGTTCATCGCTAGAACCACACTCGATATCTGCATCACTATCATTTTACAGTTCGCCACTTTGTCTCTGAATTTAGTTCACTTTCGCCCCAGAAATATCTATAGGGTTGACACAGACCAGAGGTATAATCATGAAAATATCCCTCAATGAGTAATCAGTGCTGATTAGGTTTCCCTATGAATATTAACGATATTCGGCATCAGTTTCCCTGGCAAACTCAAAATGTCAAAAGTTGTAGTTTATTCATTCTGTCCTAAGAACTTCCATCTATCAAACGTCTTTCTCTCTCCCCCATAATTTAAAAAATTAATAGTTAAGGCAAATATTGCACTTCGATTTAATTGCTTCGTTGAGTTTTGGCGATACAGCTATATTACAATCACCCTCTTTGCGTATCACATTACAATAACTACACGTATTTTGTAACTGACATCTATATTGAACATGTAATTTCCGATTAACCTATACAGCAGTCTTTTTCTCAACTGAAACATCGATCACCGTGAGTGCCTTCTGGAATTATTCATTACAGGGACAATGGGTTCCCCAAACTGCTTAGCTAAATTAATATTTCTTAACAACTACATTTTCCTATGGTCGATAGGGGCAAAACTAAAACTGGTGGTCGACAAGGACATTCGTACTTCCTCCTGCACGTTTAAGTAGTGTGCCATGTTCTCGTTAAAGTGCTCCCTGGAAACTGATAACAATGATGTGGAAACAGAGTCAGAAATTAATTACTGTCTCGTTTAACTCGTTCGTCCTATTTATTAGTCTACTCAGTGCTACAAGATTCCTGTGAGTAGCTATCTAGTCCGTAAACGGTAACCGGTCTTTATTATTCAACGTATAAGAGAAACCGACAGTAATGTCTGTTAACAGGAAACCGGTTAACCCTGCAAACAGCAAATTTTTTACAACTGTGTGAACACGGGATTGTCAGAATTCCAAGCACGATTGTCGATCGCAAGACCTCATGAGGCACTAATAACAGTAACTTCTCAAAGGGAAGCGTACATGCCAGAAGGACAGAACCGTCATATCTGAAGTGAAGCTAGTGTTGTTTCTAGAAAGCAGCAGTTACCTTTGTCTTCTAGAAGAATCTACTTATAAGTTAGGGAACGTTACCTCTCAGTGTAGTGAATACTGTCTTACAGTAACTTAATGTCCAAAGTAATATTGGGTAAACGGGAGGAAAATTCCTAAGGTCTGCTAAAAGTTAAAAATTTCCCAGTGGACAAAATTTACATCATCATAAATCTAATGATATCTTCAGTTACAACTTCCGGACTGAGAGGCCGTGGTCGACGTATAAAATTTTCACCTGACGTTTCGTCTCCATATGGGAGACATCTTCTGATGTCGCCCGGCTACTGCCACTGAGGCTCCAGGTACTCTCGCATTTATAGAGCGCATAGAGGGCACCACCATTCGTCACGTGATGCCGACGGAATGCCTTAATCGATTGTCATTCTGCTGACGCAACGTCGACGTCCATATTTTGTCCAACTTTAAATCTTCCTCTTTTCTATTGAAATTGTTGTGGTGTTTGTGAATTTCTATTGCTTCTCTATACATGTGCGCATGATAATGGGATGTTCGTGCTAGAACGCTTCTCTCATTAAATTTAATTTCATGATTCCCATCTCGAAAAACATGCTCAGTTACGGCCGATTTTTCGATGTGTCCTAAGCGACAGTTTCTTTTATGTTCGGCTAAACGAGTGTTTACACTTCTTTTCGTTCTTATTGAAAAACTGAGGGAGATTAACGTCAGCCCAAGTGATATTCTTGTGAGCTTCGATTTAGTGTCATTGTTTATCATGGTGGCTGTAAACGAAGCTATTTCATATATATCAGATATTTTGACGATTGACATATTGGCTTTATTTAAACACTGCCTGACGACAACTTATTTCCAGTATAACAACGAATTTTACGAACAGATCGACTGGGTGGCGATGGGAAGCCCTCTGAGTCCAGCTGTTGCTAATTTATTTATGGAGATCTTCGAACAGCGAGCGCTGCAGACTGCCAGTAAAAAGCTACCGCTATGTTGATGACACATTTGTAGTGTGGACTCATGGTGAAGAAGAGTTGGATGTCTTCTTGTTGCACCTGAACAGCATTAACCCGAAGATACAGTTAACGATGAAGAAAGAGAGCAACGGTCAACTCAATTTCCTGGATGTGTCGGTACTTAAACGGGTGGATGGGACGCTGGGCCACAAGATATATAGAAAGAACACTCACACGAATCGATACCTCCACAAGGAAGCTAACCATCATCCTAGGCAAAAAAAGAGGTGTCATTAAAACCTTTGTGGACAGAGCCAACAAAATCTGTAAGCCGGCTTACTTACAAGATTAACTGAAGCACCTACGGTCAGCCTTCATCAAAAACGGATATACCAGCAAGGAAATTGACCGAGCCCTCCATCAAAGAAGAAAAGAAGACAGAAGTCCAGAGCAACAACGGTCACCTACTGGAAAAGTTTTCCTACCGTTTATTATTAAGGTTACGGACCGTGTCGGGAAAGTTCTGGCCAAGTATGGGATCGAAACAATCTTCAGACTCACCAAGAAGACTAAGGAATATTTAAGAACTGCAAAAGCCGCCCGACATCCCCTAGCAACACCTGGGATATACAAAATTCCATGCAGTTGTGGACAAGTATATATTGGAACAACGAAAAGAAGTGTAAACACCTGTTTAGCCGAACATAAAAGAAACTGTCGCTTAGGACACATCGAAAAAGCGGCCGTAGCTGAGCATGTTTTTCGAGATGGGAATCATGAAATTAAATTTAATGAGAGAAGCGTTCTAGCATGAACATCCCATTATCATGCGCGCATGTATAGAGAAGCAATAGAAATTCACAAACACCACAACAATTTCAATAGAAAAGAGGTAGTTTTAAAGTTGGACGAAATATGGATCTCGACGTTGCGCCAGCAGAATGACAATCGATTACTCTTAATCGAGAATGATGACGACTTCCAAAGATAGGCATACCGTCGGAATCACGTGACGAATGGTGGTGCCCTCTATGCGCTCTATAAATGCGAGAGTACCTCGAGCCTTAGTGGTAGTAGCCGAACGACCTCAGAAGATGTCTCCCGCAGATGGAGACGAAACGTCACGTGGAAATTTTATACATCGACCACGGCCTCTCAGCCCGGATGTTTTAACTGAAGACAACACGGGCCGCGAAAGCCTACATTGTATGATTCTAATGATATGTTTGCTAAGTTATAAGAGGAACGGGACTGCAAAACCATCTCGAGTAGGGGAAACAAACAATGGACCCCTTATCAGATACTTACCCATGAGATGCTGTGGCTTAAGACACTACTTCTCACAGCGAGGAGGCTAAAATACATACACGACAAATTAGATTTATCTTTTCTGTGATTCCGTGAAATTAATCCTGGTGCATGCGAGAATTGTTCCCGCAACAGGTGAAATGTGATGCAACGATTGTCTTTGAGTAACGGTGGAATTATAAACTCTTCCTTCTTTCCTTTTCGACATACATAGAAAGTGCCATGAAGCGGTTGTAATTCATTTCTAAATGCTTGTGCGTGCTTCTCTTACTTAGAACTTCAACTGTCTAATTTACCATGAAGGAGAGACAAGACGATGATGTTCACTGTTCATACTGGAGGATTCTAAAGCGATTCCATTATTCTAATTTCTCCAATTACGAGTTTGTGATTAACTTGCCTTTCCGATGCCGTGTTTTCCATGTTTGCTTGTTGCTCAAAGCATTACTTTCATTTGCGCGTACTTCTAATACAGTCAGTTAATTGTTTTATTTGTGGTATTTTGTTCGGTCGGTCCTGGTGGCCGAGCGGTTCTAGGCGCTTCAGTCAGGAACCGCGCGACTGCTACGGTCGCAGGTTCGAATCCTGCCTCGGGCATGGATGTGTGTGATGTCCTTAGGTTAGTTAGGTTTAAATAGTTCTAAGTTCTAGAGGACTGATGACCTCAGATGTTAAGTCCCATAGTGCTCAGAGCCATTATTTTGTTCGAAACATTATTTTTTGCATTTCCAGTATGTATGTGTAGGGACATATCCTTACAATATCTTATTGAGGTCGGGCAGGAAGATCACTATAGTGTGGGGCAAATGGGTGCAGAAGGCCAGTAGTCCACTATTCTGTGCGGAGTAGCCGTGGAGTGCTATGTGGATACTTGGCAGGTGTCCGACGTGTTGTCATTGGAACATCATTATTAAAACATTCATTTATTGTTAATCAACTAGAACTACCGTGATGATACTCGTAGCAGCCAACGCCCCAAGATGTAATATGTACACGGCCTGTATGGAGGCACAGACGTCAGCGGAAGGCCGATAGGTTGCAGCAGTGAGAAGCCGGCAGGTAATGAAGACAGCTACTCTTTAAGGACGCTGACTGCAGCAGCGGCTCGCAGTGCAGACTAGAGACCGCCTGTCAGCACAGGCTGGGGTGCACAGAGACACACAGAAGCACGCAATGGGCCCAGCGTGGATGAGATGGCTCACAGCAGCAACAGAATCTACCCACACGAGCAGAGGCAGGCAGCGAGGATTCTGCCTGCACAGGCGGAGGCAGCTGAACTGATGCATGGCCCCAGTCTCGAACTGTCGACCTCAAGGGCAGAAGGCCGGCATTGGCTTAGGTAGGCCTAAGTGTAAGCTACCACTGGAGGGCAAAAAATCCACAGAACTGGACCTAGGTGTTAGCAATAGAGTCTGAGCTAGCAGAGGCAGAGTGCAGAGATGGAGACCGGTTGATCCATGAGAACTGGTAGACTCGTAGATTCATAGACTCATGGACCGCCGTAGGTCCTTTCTCGGAGCTGGTTGCTGCTTGAATGCTACACCTCTGACTAGAAATCAAGATTATTTATGTGGGCGTGGCTTATAGCTGTTCTGCTAAAGCATCAGTTTCTATCAAGTCACAAACTATGCCTGGGACATGAACCAATAACACCATGTATACAACATCAGCTCTCCTCTTCCGCTGCATGTAAATTATAATGACTCGCATCTACCGGGCTATGTGGCAGTGCCCAGCGCCTCCTGGCTGTTTCCGTACAAGCGGGCAGCTGAGCCGTGCTGGCTTGCATCGATCAATCGATCGCTACATCGCAGTGACGCGGGAGGAGAGTTCACAGAATTTGCAGGCCGAATTGGAAGGAACAGTTGTGGGGAGCGAGGGCGGCTTATCTCCGCTGTCTGGAGTCAATAGTGAACCGCTTCTGGAGAGCACAGACCTCATCTCGCGAAGATGGTGTTTTGGGTTCGCTGTAGCGGCGATGGGGCTCTGGAAATTTGCCGTGCCGAGCGTATGTAGATTTTGAGTACCACTTCGCTACCGATTCTTAAATTATTTTTGGTGGGACTTTTTCTGTGGTTTCTGCGCCTTATTTTGTTAAAGTCGTAGTGCTTCGACTAATTGGAAGGTCTGCTATTTATGAGGGGTTCGTTCCGAAAGAAATGAAATTTATCTTAATGGAAATAACTCTGTTTCATTACGGACGGTAGTCGCAACAGTTTTTGAAATATGTGGAAGTAGCATGGTCTATGTTACAGAGCTAGTGGAGCTACGTTAATCAGAACTGCCTGTTTGAATTGGTCATATTTCGAGTGGCTTAGCGTGGACCATGTTGAGGGATGAACTGTGTGTTGTTCTTTCTTTTAAATACAGCGTAGTATAACTTAGAGTCCCTTTTCACTGTAATTATTTTAGTTAAGGATTTGTAAAACAATTCTGTGGGGTTGTTGGTTGACCCGCTCTGAGATTTTGTACATTCTGCTAAAATTAGAGTGTACTTTCCCACTGTAGTTGTTATGGGCAGCCCGGTAAACCAAGTATGACATCTGAGATTCGCTTGCTTAGCTATTTGAAATAGTGGAGTTTACGTTAGTAGGAGCTACCCGTTTCGTTACTTGGCTAGTTAGTGTCGTACTTCAAAACAAGTTAGGAGTCAGCGAGTTTGAATTTTCTTCCACTTCTCATGGCTCCAAGCACTATGGGGCTTAACAGTCATCAGTCCCCTAGACTTAGAACTACTTATACCTAACTAACCTAAGGACATCACACACATCCATTCCCGAGGCAGGACTCGAACTTGCGACCGTAGCAGCAGCGCGGTTCGGGACTGAAGCCCCTAGAACCATTCAGCCATAGCGGCCGGCTCTTTCACTTCAAAACAGTGTTTAATGATTGTTGCTGCTACATAATTAGTAGAAGTAACTTTGCCAATTAGTTTTGGGAGCATGCAGGTTTTTTTTCTTTCCTCTAATAAGAGTGCTACCGAGCTGTTGTTTGTTACTTATCATCATATTCGCTGACTGAACAGATGCTTGTTTCTTATTTATTTGTGTTTGATTCTTAAATGGTAACATAATGGAATATGTGCCGCCCATTGTAAATCTCTGCACTGTTTGTAGTGCTGTAAGATTAGTTCTTAGTCCGCTGTAGCTCACATTGTGCAGGACCTGCCCCATCCACCAGCTCACCCTTGAGTGGCGAGATCACACTGCCCATCCTGTCCGTCGGCCTATCCCGCCTGTCGCGGGTTTGAATTGTATCTGTATAACTGGTTCTGAACTTATGTCACCAACGTATCTGAGGCATCACTTGTTTGGCTATTGTTGACTGTTACCAAGTCTGCTTCAACCATTTAAGAATTTATACTTAAGAGCCAGTTGAAAAATTTTATAAATATTAAGGTTTTGATTATTAATATGCAACTTGGCTGACTTCAGAGACCTGTTAATGTTTGACAAATTACTTAGTTTCTTAATTTTTAAAAGATTTTATGTTGATGTCGATTGTTAATCTCATTTCCTCGTTAACAGTCAACAAATTGTTTAGTTTCTTACTTGTTTGTAAAAGCTATTTTACTGGCGTTACGAGGATTTCGACTTTTATTTAAATAAAAGATTATGCATGTTTTCAACTGTGAACGTTGCTATCCTGCCTTCTCACGCAGTCCTACCATTCAGCAGCGTATTAAGCTGCTTTAGGATAATTACACCCAATTCAGTAGGCCCTCACGAAACTTCACCTGGACCGACACACTTCTGAAACCTCTTGAATTACCCCTAATTTAACTCAGCCGTCACCAGGAAAATATTTGCGACACAAGACTTCCACAGTGAACAGTATCTACACTGAACGCGGATAGGAAATCCTGAACTTGTTTCCTTGTCCTGCCTACTTTTTTATGATATGAAAATTGAAATGAGAGTATTGATAATAATTTAAAATTTGGTCCAAAAATGTGAACAGTCTCATTGTTAAAGAAATTATACAAATGGCTCTGAGCACGATGGGACTTAACTTCTGAGGTCATCAGTCCTCGGGAACTTAGAACTACTTAAACCTAACCAACCTAAGGACATCACACACATCCATGCCCGAGGCAGGATTCGAACCTGCGACCGTGGCGGTCGCGCGGTTCCAGACTGTAGCGCCTAGAACCGCTCGGCCATTATACATTTATCAATAATGGTGTTTCTTAAATTGTTTTGGAATCTAGTCGTATTATCTATAAATCTCATTTGATCTTAATTCCTCCAAAGCTCTTTCAAATTCTGATTCCAATTCTGCATCCCCTATCTCTTATAAATCGGCTCCTGTTTCTTCTTCTATCACATCAGACATATTTTCTCCCTCATAGAGGCTTTCGATGTGTTCTTTCCACCTATCAGCTTTGTCCTCTGCATTTAGCGGTAGAATTCCCGTTGCACTCTTAATGTTATCACCCTTGCTTTTAATGTCACCGAAGGTTGTTTTGACTTCCCTGTATGCTGAGTCTGTCCTACCGACTATCATTTCTTTTTCGATGTCTTCACATTTTTCCTGCAGCCATTTCGTCTTAGCTTCCCTGCACTTCCTATTTATTTCATTCCTCAACGACTTGTTTCTATTCCTGAGTCTCCCGGAACATTTTTGTACTTTCTCCTTTCATTGATCAATTGAAGTATTTCTTCTGTTACCCATTGTTTCTTCGGAGTTACACTCTTTGTATCTATGTTTTCCTTCCGAACTTCTGTGATGGCCCTTTTTAGACATGTCCATTCCTCTTCAAATGTACTGCCTACTGAGCTATTCCTTATTGCTGTACCTATAGCTTTAGAGAGCTTCAACCGTATCTCGTCATTCCTTAGTACTTCAGTATCCCACATTTTTGTTTATTCGTTCTTCCTGACTAATGTCTTAAACTTCAGCTTACTCTTCATCACTACTATATTGTGATCTGAATCTATGTCTGCTCCTGGGTGTGCCTTACATTCTGGTATCTGGTTTCGGAATCTCTGTCAGACTATAATGTAATCTAACTGAAATCTTCCCGTACCACTCGGCCTTTTACAAGTATACCTCCTCCTCTTGTGATTCTTGATCAGAGTATTCACTATCACTAAGTTAAATTCAATACAGAATTCAATTAACTTTCTCCTCTCTCATTCCCTGTCCCACGACCCACTCTCTTGTAATCATTTCTTCCATTCCTTCCCCTAAATCTGCATTCCAGTCTCCCGTGACTATTAGATTTTCATATCACTTTACATGCCATATTACCCTTTCGGTATCCTCATACACTTTAACTGTCAATTCATCTTCAGCTTGCGAAGTCAGCATATATACCTTTACTATCGTTGTCGGTATTGGTTTGGTCTCGGTTCTGATAAGAACAACCCTGTCACTGAATTGTTCACAGTAACACACTCTCTGCACTACCTTCCTATTCATAACAAATCCTACTGCCGTTATACCGTTTTCTGCTGCTTTTAATTTAACTTATAGTCACCTGACCCAAATTCCTTGTCGTCTATCCACCTAACTTCACTGACCCCTCCTATATATAGACTTAGCCTATGCTTTTCCCTTTTCTGATTTTCTAGGTTCCCTACCACGCTCAAGCTTCTGACATTCCACGCTCCTACTCCTAGAACGTTATCCTCCCGTTGATTATTCAATCTTTTTCTCATGTTAACCTCCCGATTGACAGTCCCTTCCCGGAGATCCGAATGGGAGACTATTTCGGAATATTTTGTCAATGGAGAGTTCATCATGACACGTCTTCAATTACAGGCCACATGTCCTGTGGATACACGTTACGTGTCTTTAATGCAGTGGTTTCCATTGCTAAAAATTGCCCGTATATATATGCGGGCAATTTTTATTTTGTAACTGGAGTATGTGCTCATTTTAGTCTGAAAAAAAAGTATGATTTGTTGGGAAGCTTACATTCACGATGGTCAGAAACAGTATGAAAAACTTGTAAGGCTGTTGCGGGGTTGGCTTTTCTGAGAAATAATTGTTAAGAAAAAATTTGTTACGGGGCCCCTACTTCGAGTTAATTAGCACCGAAGTTAGCCAATCAGACCGACGCGCGAGCAGTTTCAAGCGGCCCGCCATAAACGCTGTCGTCAAGCGTGTTCATTTCGTAACGTAAAACCGAACAACAGAACGATGAAAAAATTAAACACGGTGGTAAGGAATACACCCCAGCCATAAGCTGAGGAGCAGCCTCTTGCGCTGTCATGTACGCTATGAAAACAATTGACACTGCTTGTGTCCACGGGACACTTGAATTTGCGCTTGCAACGGCCTGATTGGCTAACTTCAGTGCTAATTAACTCTGAAATGGCACAATCTAACGATTTTTTAAACTATTATTCCTCAGCACCTACCCTACAATACCATTACCTGCTTTTTAGTCTGTTTCTGACCACCCTGAATGAGAGCCAATAACAATCAAGAACTGACGTAGGTTCTGATAAAAGTGCGCAAATGGAACATATCCTTTCTCTCAATTGTTATCTTCCATGGCCTTATGGCTGTTATGTAGTAATGAATTTATCTATAGAAAACTCCGCCTATTAGTAGTTAGTGGCTTTTATTTAGCTGGCAGTATTGACGCTCGCTGTATTGCAGTAGTTCGCGTAGTGAGGTAAGTGCTTAATGAAATGCATAGGTTATTGTTAGGATTTCTTTTTAGTCAGGGCCATTCTTTTGAATAATTATTTGAAGTCAAGTTATCGTTTTCTGAGCCGTCAGATTGCGTTGCGCTAGGATATTGTGCGTCTCAGTCATTCATCTATTTAAGTACAGCCACACTCATTTAAATAAGGAAGTTTCAATGATCTAAGTTACCCTGAAGGTATTACGACCAGACATCTCTGCCCCTTTTTTGATGCAAGTGTTCATTTCTTCAACTTTCTTGTGCCACGATTAAGTACTAATCTATCTGAATCTCTGTATTTATACTAAGCTCATCACGATAGTAAGATGTTCCTGTGACCATATTTGAATCCAAACGACATTTTTATTGACGTCACAAAGTGAAGAGTCAGACGTGTCTATAATGAGTGATGTATTTCTCGCAGCCACGCAATACGTCATCAGAAGTGTGGTCGTGAAAACATACGAACAAGAACCGCAAAAAGTATCATTGCTTGTCCATGAGAATCGGTTTCAGATCCGACAGGAGTTGCAGGGCGTTGAATTCAGATTCATTTTAACCGATGTCAGAGCGAATGTTGCATAGAGAACTTCATGTAAACGGCACTCGGGATCGGGTGCAACACAGTGCCACGTAAATTTGCTACTCTTTGGTGGGCCTAACAACACGAATAGTGCACGGTAGGTGACTGTGACGAGTCACAAACATGTAAATTCCCTAATTACGCAAGACGTCAAGTATACAGATTTCTTGAGGAATTTTTAATTTGCCGTATGAGATGGGTGCAATTCGCACTGGATGTGATTCAGTACAGTTATGGGAGTACTTTTCGTATGGGCCAGCCGCTGTGGCCAAGGGGTTCTAGGTGCTTCAGTCTCGAACCGCGTGACCGCTAAAGTCGCTGGTTCGAATCCTGCCTCGGGAATGGATGTGTGTGATGTTCTTAGGTTAGTTAAGTTTAAGTAGTTCTAAGTTGTACGGGACTGATGACCTCAGATGTTAAGTCCCATAGTGCTCTGAACCATTTGAACCATTTTCGTATGGCTTGTGCCCAATCATTCAGGTTATCGGAAACACGAAATAGAACGTTTATTTGAATACTGACGTGACCAAATGTTCCGTTTCCTCTACAGTTTCATAACGAATACGCTGACGACACTTCCACCTTGCAAGATGACAAGAGAAAAATTTATACCCTCTTGGTTTGACTCACATTCTGACGTGCTATGCACCTTATGTGGCCCACTAAAACACCGTGTGTTAATCAAACAGAAAGTTTGGAAGATCTGGTAAAACAATCATGCAAAATATCTGTGGGATCAAATCAGTAATAAGAGGCTCCACTTTTATGGCACGCAGGAGGAAACTTGTGGACTTATTCACAACGAACTAATACGTTACTAAGTCCATAGACGATGTTTCGCAGTAGTAGCGCTGTATTATCTGGAGGTGGCAACTTTTCTCTGGCTTATTTGTTCTTGACACAACACAGCAGATTTTGCGCTGACGATTTTGCGTTGATAGTGTACGATACAACACTGTCTAGGACGTACGGACAGAGGTAAGGTGCCATGTGGAAAGTCAGTAGCCGGTCAGTTTGCGGAAGGGAGCAGAGCGGCACGTGCGTTGGGCGTGGCAGGAGGTTCCGCGCCACATAGCTGGTACGCGCTCGTAATTACTGCGGCTGCCCTCACGCCGCGCCTGCGCACTGCGGACGCCGGACTGTCACGGCGCAGAGCCACATGGCGCAAATATCGTGGCGACTCACTTTCTCTGCGTAAATCTGCCGTCGCCAGAAACGCGCGCTTTGTTTAGGACGGTACGACTTGTGACTTGAGAAACTCTTGTCCACCCTCGTAAATAATTGAATACAACACGCGTACAACTAGAAACTTTTGTTACGAAAGTAGAACATTGTAAATGTATGGTTGCCTATCGTGGTCTTCACTGACAGTCTTTCAAGTGCTGTCTAATTCCATTAACTATGTATAACGTTAATAGAGCAAGTATTACATCGGTAGTAGTCAGTTATTTCTCCAAGTTATTTAAGATTGTAAGATTGCAGTCACGATAAAGTACTTTTTTTACCACTTATCCCGTTACTTTATGTTCCGTACTTCGTTATGAAGACAGAACAGAGTTCCCTTCGTATCATAATGTAAAATTACTGCAACAGGTGAAATTGCGTCCCGCCCAAAAGTAAATAAAATAACAAGAAGTTACAAAAACTTGTTTGGACGCGATATCAGCATTTCTCTGCCATATATTGAATTATAAAGTTTTACGTTCCGTTGCGCCTGCAGCATTGTATTGTCATTACAATGAATACGAAAGCTCCAAAACTCACTTCAGTTAGGTAATATATTTAATATTGTACACGACGAGCCTTTTCGGCAAAACTAACAAATCAAGTGCGTCTACTTGGAAGTGATGACCAAATAGAATCTACGGAAATTTTTTTCTGTCGAGTCGTGGTAAGTATAATAATTTTTGCAGTTACAAAACGTAAAAATATGTTTTGGAGAGCTGTTGCTATAGTTTAATAGTTTGTTTTAATATTTTGACAGTAAATATATAACACTGTAGAGATGAATTGTCAAAATACGTAAAAAACGTATTTTTATCATCAAAATCCTGAGATGGTTGGAGGCTCTACCCATAATGCTTAAATGGTGAGTGATCCGGCAACCTTGCTGGTCAAGATACGGTTTGGCAAGCACGAAAACAAGCAGTAGAAACTCGAGTCATGTACGGACGAGTATTATCTTGCTGAAATGTAAGCCCAGGATAGCTTACGATTAAGGGCAACAAAACGGGTCGTAGAATATCGTCGATGCCGCTGTGCTGTACAGGCACCGTGGATGACAACAAAATGGGTCCTGCTATGAAAAAAGAAGTCCTTCCAGACCATCACTCTTGGTTGTCGGTCCGTATGGCGGATGACAGTCAAGTGCGTATCCCACTGCTGCCTTGAGCACCTCCAGACAAGTTTTCGGCCTGGAATCTCATTGACTGGATTAGAATTGTCTTCAGTAGTGAGTCACTCTTCGAACTGAGCGTCGATGACCAGCAAGGACCCCTGTGTTATCGCTGTCGACTTAGCTTCTCCTTCTGATACCTCAGTCCAGTGACACGGTTGTTCTTATCAGAATCAACAGCAAATCAACACCGACAAAGATGGTTCAGGTACACATGCCGATGTCGCAAGCCGAAGATGAAGAGACAGGGAAAGTATAAGAGGACATTGAACGGATTGTTCATTATATCAAAACTAAAACTAAACTCCTCCGGAACAGGCCATGGAGGCGCAACGGTACGGACCGGCCGCCGTGTCATCCTCAGTCCACAGGCGTCTCTGGATGTGGACATGGAGGGGCATGTGGTCACCACACCGCTCTCCCAGCCGTATGTCACTTTCCGCGACCGCAGCCGCTACTTCTCAATCAAGTAGCTCCTCAGATTGCCTCACAAGGGCTGAGTGCACCCCTTCTGCCAACAGTGCTCGGCAGACAGGATGGTAACCCATCCAGGTGCTGGCCCAGCTCGACGGAGCATAACTTCGGTGATCTGGCGGGAACCGGTGTTACCACTGCGGCAAGGCTGTTGGCTCATTACATCAACGGATATGAACATCTAATAGTCGTTGGGGACTGGATAGTGTTTGTAAGGAACAAAGTAGGAGAAAGGGTAACGGGGCCGCGTGAGATTAGCCGAGCGGTCTAAGGCTCTCCTGTCATGGACTGTGCGGCTGGTCCCAGCGGAGTTTCGAGTCCTCTCTGGGGCATGGGTATTTGTGTTTGTCCTTAGGATAATTTAGATTAAGTATTGTGTAAGCTTAGGGACTGATGACCTTAGCAGTTCAGTCCCATACGATTTCACACACATTTGAACATTTGAGAAAGGGTGACATGAGAACGTGGGCTTGGCAGTAACAATGAAAGAGGAGAAAGACAAGTTCAGTTCTGCAGTAAATTTCAGCTAGCAGTAGCAAATATTCCCTTTTTTGAAAGCAGTTGATTTATCCACTACTGGCTTTCTAGGCCTATCGCAGCCGGGAAGATCAACAACGGACCTCATATTCGCGGTAAGGCAACTGCAGGAAAGGCACTATGAGTACGGGAAGGACTTAATCATGGCTTTTTTATATATTGAGAAGGCGTATGACAGTATCTATAGGGACAAGCTCTTGGATGTGCTGAACGCAAAAGGGATAGAAGAAGAGATAACACGAAAAGTCAGAAAAATGTATGAGGGAAGTGAGAGTTGTCTGAAAGTGGGGAGGGAACGTACTGCATGGTTCAAGCTGGAAAATGGGCTGCGACAGGGAAGTGCACTTTCACCTTTATTGTTTATTATTGTTATGGATGAAATCCTACAGCAAGTATCAGATGCAATTGGAGATCATAAAATGAAAGCAGTGCTTTTTGCCGATGACCTGATGTTATGGGGAAATTGCGAGAAGGAGGTGCAAGAGCAGTTAGATGTATGGGAGGCAACGGCAGCACAATATGGAATGCATTTCTCTGCAAAGAATAGTGAAATAATTGTCACAACAAGGAAGAAGAATAGGCCAAATGTGGATATAACTCGTGGAGGGGAAAAACTACAAGTGGTAGAGAACTTCAAGTACCTGGGAAGCATGATTGAAAGTAAGGGGGGAAACGCAATGGAAATAAATGAAAGGTGCAGAAAAGCAGGGCAGTTCTTCAAATGCATTAGGGGGCTTATTTGGAGCAAGGAGGTGCCACAGATATCCAAGGGAATTATATACCGAACCTACTTTGTCCCCATATTGGCATACGGAAGTGAGACATGGGTAATGCACAAAAGCGACAAAAGTAGAATACAAGCTAGTGAAATGAAGTTCCAGAGGAGCAGGTTGAGTGTAACAAGACGAGACAGATTGCGAAATGTGTATGTGAGGGAAAGACTAAAGGAGGAACCAGTACAGGACAGGATAGAAAAATCAAGACTGCAGTGGTATGGACACATGAAGAGAATGGATGAGGGAAGAATTCCAAAGAGGATGTTTGATCTGCAACTGGAGGGGAAGAGGCCCAGGGGAAGACCAAGAGATAGATGGGTGAAGGGAGTGAAGGAATGTGTGACGAGAAGAGGAGAGAACTGGACGAAGGTGGAAGAGGGGGAATGGTGGAAAGACAGAACACGATGGAGAGGCTTGTGTTCCCGATAGACCCAGCCAGTGGCTGGAAACTGTCCAAAATGATGATGATGAGTAGCAAATATTCTCATCAGTAATCAGAAGACGAGCAGGTATATTGGGATAAGATAATTTCAGTTGTATTACATCATGCTCAGGCAGAGATTCCGAAATCAGGTGTGGACTTTAAGTCTTACTCAAGACCAGGTATAGACTCAGGTCACATGAAGAGCTGACTGGAGCGTTGGAGAGGAAGAGTCACGCGCAAAGAACTGAGGTACGAAAGTACTAAGGAAGGAAGAGATGCTTGAAGATCTCTGAGGCTGTAGATACTACGATAAGAGATAACTCGGTAGGGAGATCAGTTGAAGAGGAATGTGTAAGGTACCACCGATCACCATAAACGGCAATCGATGATAATGTTATACCTCTGCGAGGAATTTTTAAGTAGTTGTGACCGTGAGACAACCTAATGGAAGCAGAGCATTCAAACTGGAATTCGTTTCCGAAATACTCCAGCAGAGTATAAACAATAGTAAACGATGGATCAGGAACAGACGTTCTCGCAGCGCAAAAGCAAGTCGCAACATTACGTACTGAAACAGGTCGCCAGCCTAATTAGGCATTCTTGATCATGCATAATGATAAAGCAGAAGTCAGTGCTAAGGCTAACCTATCCTTCCTTGACACGCACACACACTAAACTCTTTGCTTGTATCTGTACACACAACAACTTTCTTGTGCCACGATTAAGTACTAATCTATCTGAATCTCTGTATTTATACTAAGCTCATCACGATAGTAAGATGTTCCTGTGACCATATTTGAATCCAAACGACATTTTTATTGACGTCACAAAGTGAAGAGTCAGACGTGTCTATAATGAGTGATGTATTTCTCGCAGCCACGTAATACGTCATCAGAAGTGTGGTCGTGAAAACATACGAACAAGAACCGCAAAAAGTATCATTGCTTGTCCATGAGAATCGGTTTCAGATCCGACAGGAGTTGCAGATAAATGTGCTACTAACTAGTAAGTGAGACAAACAAGTGGCCAATGAGATGGTAAACAGCAACATATTCCTCTCAACAAGACGTACCTTAAATGAACTAGGTGCAACCATTTTTAAAACCAAATACCGATACACGTGAAACTAGTAGCAATACTGAACAGGCAAAAACTTGAAATGATTCTGAATTTAACTCAGGGGGTCTACTAATGATAGTAATCTATAACTTCATTGCCTAATACAGGATCTCTAAACCTGTCAGTAACCAACTTGCATTAGAGTAGATAACACAGTAAACAGTTCTTTCTTAAGCTTGGTTTGAAGCAACTAGGCAGAATGTAAATCTAACTACACTGGCTCTGATGGAGCCTTTGCATTGCTTCATTAAATAACTAGGCTGGTACATGAGGACCATTATCGTTAACAAAACTAGCCAGTATGTATGAGAAAAGGTAAGTATTCTTAACAGTAGTTTTTAGTTAAGTAAAGCACAAGAAACTGTAACTCTTTAAATAAGAAATGTGCTTCCATGAGCAGTTTTTTGACCTATTCAAAATTATAATTGGCTGTGCAAATGACAACACAACGCTAAATTCAAGTTGAGACACTTTCTTTTAATAAATTAGGACACTCGGAATTAATGTCACTAGGATAGGAATCCTGTCCAGGTTTGTGATTTGGGATAATCAAAGGTGTAAGAGTTTTTAATAACATCACGATTCTAATGAAAATGAAGCAAATATCATAGGTACCTGGTCCCTTTACAGAGTGCCATATACAAAATAGTTTAGTGGAAGGCTGGTGGCAATTGTGGCGCTATTTGCAGTGACTGTTAACCTGGCGACGATGTACTGTTGGCCTCGCCCTATTACTGATCTTCTTGACGTCGAAATAATATGTTTATAGGGCCAAAAACCACACCATGCCTAAAGGTATCACCAAATTCAGCATCCGAGGTCCATACATACTGCCCTTAAGCTCTTCTGGTCTCAAACTCCATGAATACGAGCTACTACGATCCGCTGCTGCTATCGAGGTGTTAACCACAGCACTGCTCAGCCCAAACTCCTTACTCGTGACGTAGGACGAATTGCCACTTGCGCACCAGCAACACCTTTTCGACTCCGCCATGCTACTTCCATAGCTGCGGGGCTTGCATACATCTTTTACATTAAACCCAATTTTCCCTTATTATGGACCAAGAAATTTATAGTACATTACATAACAATCATTTTAGTAGTTATTCAAATCCACAAGCATAATATAAGCAATCTTTAAAAAATTCGTATAGTTGAAACATGTATACATAGTCAAAGAATTTCCATAACAGATACCACATTAGACATAAGCAATACTGCAAACTGACATAGAAATATCGATACAGATACAAAATAGGTCAAAAACAGGTGTTACAAATGGACGTCTCTAGAAAGGGCAATCACAGAAGTTGGACAGAAAAACATTGTTACAACGACGGTAAACACGAGGAATCCAAGGGAACAGAAGAAATACTTCAGATGATCGACAAAAGATGGAGGTAAAAAATATTCAAGGAAATTCAGGAATACAGAAATAGAAGCCAAAACGGCTGCATGAAAAATGTAAAGAAATCGAAAAGAAAACATTGTCAAAAGAGCTGCCTCAGCATATACAAAAGTCAAAACAACCATCGGTGAAATTAAGAGCAAGGGTGGTCGCATCTGAAGTGCGATGGGAATTCCACTGTTAAATGTAGAGTGGAAGGCGGATAGGTGGAAAGAGTGAAGTGAAGTCCTTTATAGCGCGGAAAACTTGTCCGACGACGTGATAGAAGAAGAAACGAGAGTCGATATGAAAGAACAAGGGTATCTAGTGTTAGAATTTAAAAGAGCTTTGTAAGACTTAAGTTGGAATAAGGTAGAAGGGATAGATAACATTCATCAGAATTTCTAAGACGATGAGAAGAAGAGGCAGCAAAACGATTGTAATGTAACACTATCGACCTTTCTAGAGTCGAGAGACATTGCACTAATGAAGCAAACAATGAGAGTTGTACAGCATGTAGTGTATAAGAGTGTCTGCAGAAGACAATATTCGTTGACTATGTGCAGTTTAATGTTTATATGTAATTAACCAATGTTTATAACGTTATGTAACTAACACTAAGTATCTTTTATTTAACTATGTATAATTGTTTGCAGAGTGATGTCAACACTAGGTCAGGGGTAAGTTAAATCTACGTGAAATCCAGTAGGGATTTACTGGCGTTCTGTTATGGCGGAAAAAGTGAAGATTTTTTAATCCTAAGGGAAGCAGGTAGGAGAGGGGAGAAGTAGAGTGAGACAGACAGGCACAAGACACTGCTGAGGCAGGTGACGAAAGCTGATGCGCGCTGTACTCCGCAGTATTGACTAATCAAAGCTGAAATTTTACTTAATATATGTGAGTGAAGGAGAAGTGCTAAGGTACAAATTTGCAACGCTTTAGAGGAAATATACAATTACGTCTCCAACGAGTGCTGGTTCCAGGATGTGAAATGGTCTAAGGCATCCATTACTCAGACTGACACAGATCCCCAGGAAAGCCAAACTCATATTTGGGATAGTATAAGTCGCATAATTCGACGCCACGAAGACAAGTAATAATCTCTGTCGCTGCAAAACGGTACGTGCCTTCAAAGCACCTAAATCTCCAGCATCTGTGCTCAAGACGACACTACTGGAATTAACCGTCTATATTTCTGTATACGAGGTATGTTGACAAGATTTTGCGTGTTTTGTTCAATAATCATTTAATTTTTTCTTAAATGCAAAACGACTCATTTAACCTAAAATGTTCCAAGTAGAGATCCTTTCCTATACTAAAGAGAAAGAAACCGAGAATCCATTGGTGTGAAACATTATTGCGCAACTCAGTGTTTTCTTTCAAAATAAATTTAAATTATCACTCAAGTGCAACAATTAAAGTAAATGCGGAGAATTGTAGGTCGCTTTTAAAGTAAGTAAAGTAAATAACATTTCTACCTAGTGTGTGAACTTGGTTATTGGGACCTACTGTCCAAGACATTACGTAAAGAAACTATTTCAATAAAACTAAGAAAAACCAAGTATAAAACCTTTTGCAATCATTTCGACACTAACGAAAGTATCTTGTTTTCAGAGGCAGTGTTGCTGATCTTACCTTCACAAACGTAAGTGAGCACACTTTCTAAGTGTGTGCGTGTGACCAATGCTGAAAGCAGTCATTATTCTGCTATCTACAGGCATTAGCCTGTTCCTTCAGTGATACAAATTATTAAAAGAGAAAAAGTTTTAATAAGAACCAAAATATAGTAAAGACCAAATTTGGTGATTTTGTTGAATAAAGTCAATCGATTCGTACTTTTCGCTGGAGACCAATCGCAAGAAGTAGTTTGACGAAAAACAAAAGCTGCAGCCAAGACTACTTCACATTTGACCGAGCTTTATCCATTACGGGGCATCTGAGGTCACTAGCAGTTGTTATGGAGGTAGTTGTGTTTAAGTGCTTCAATTATCGAAGCTAGAATAACATCTGGAGTACTTGGTTCAAATGGCTCTGAGCACTATGGGACTTAACATCTGTGGTCATCAGTCCCCTAGAACTTAGAACTACTTAAACCTAACGAACCTAAGGACATCACACACATCCATGCCCGAAGCAGGATTCGAACCTGCGACCGTAGCGGTCACGTGCTTCCAGAATGAGGTGCCTAGAACCGCACGGCCACAACGACCGGCTGTCTGGAGCTCTATACGTATAAAGAGTATAAACCGTGAGTGTTGTAAACGGCCTTCAGGCAGGATTAGAACATTTACTACGTCTACATATTATCGTTATATATGTCTTACGGCGACAGAACAGCACTTACATCGCCATGCTACTGTTATAGTAAGAGCCGAAAAGTGCAAGACTTATAGCATAATCAGCTTCACTGCTCATGCAGCCTAGTTGCCGACAAGAATAACATACCGAAGAACAGAGAAGAAAAGTTGCGAGGTGCCGGGGCTAGCAGTGTATTCAACACTAAATTCTAGAATCTACATATGTAAATGATGCTCTAAGCCCCCTCCCCCCCCCCCTATTCTAACTCCGACTTTTGCTGTTGCACAAGGATTATAAATATACGCGAACCGACTGTAATCTACCCTGCAAGTGGAGTAGAAAAGAGTTTGGCACCTGCAATAATTTAATTTGATAAATAAGTTAAATAAAGGAAGGTTTCATTAACGTAGTGAGAAATGATGGGTTGCTCCACCGATTAACAGAATGAAAGTTCTGTCCAAAATATCAGTACGATTTATTGAGACTAAACACAAAATAATAAACAAAAACACATGAAACATTTATAATACATCAAATTGGCTCAAATTGGATACTCAAACAAATGCTGTGAAGGTGAAGTTGTCCCTAAACTAGATTGTGAGGTTTATGACGAAGTGGTATGTGGAGCCACTTCCTTGCCACTCAAATCTTAAGAGAGACACACAGCTAACCCAACATTAAGTGCTGCTACTCAAGACAGAACAAAGTTAGATAAAGACGAACAGGCGCACTCTGCTGAGCTCTGATTATCACCTAGGAAAATCCCTATCTGCCGGTGCTGCGGACATAGATTCCCAAACTGTCTTCTTAACTGCCAGAACACGATCTGGCGTACCGGAGGCGATGGCTGGTTGCTTCGACATCCTCGACCGAAAGGCGAGAGCCGACTACCTAGAGCACCCGTACAGGCCGAACACACAACATTCCCGCCCCCACGACAGTGCCATGGTTAAACGTTCCAATCAGCAACTCGAAAACCGGTGGAAAATTCCACTCCATTGCCGGACACTACCATTCCACCAATGGAGATTCTTGGCGCCAATTTCTGCGCTGATTTTGCTACGTCACGGAGCTATGCCCTGTGCAAGCCAATCACAGTTACTATTTTGCAGAAAGCGCGGGAATTTTCCCGCCACAACTGCCTGGGTACACAAGTCATTCCCACGCCTCGCTGGTAGCCCGCCACAAAGTGTTTTCGCTAAGATTCTGCGAAGTAAAGGAACCTCTAGCCCAGCCGCTACTTCAGACCCCTCTGGGCGTGTCTTTTGACAATGTCGGCGTCTGCAAAGCATTCACTCGACTTCCTCACACCCGTCGGCTTAACCCCTTCCAGATCAGCATAGCGCGCCTGTCACCGGACCACCCGGGTGACGGGAGAAGCTGCGTGGGAAGTCCGCCTGTGAAGGAATAGCGACTTTTCACTGCATGCAATTAGAGAGGAAAATCGTAAGATAGAAATATGAGAAGGGGCTCATGCCACCTCTCATAGCCCCAACGCCATTTTAGATTGTAATTGGTGAGCGGTTGGCTCACTTAGGAGCAAGGTAGTGAGTCAATCGCCCAAGAACAAACTGGCTGCACATGCTGCACTCCATAAAGAAAATCACTGCAACTGAAAAATGCAGCTCATAGAGGGAGGATTATTTATGATGTAGCCAACTTCACCTTCTTAATATGCAACACTAACACTCACATCACACATCCATACCCAGGGAGCCCCTTCCAAACACCGATTCACACAGACATTCAGTCTCTAAATATGGCCTGGGCATGTGAGCCAAATATGGAGCAATTTATTCTTTACAATCAGAGTTGGAGTGCTCCGCAATTAAATGCCCAAGATGTTACAACAATTTTAATCATTAAACTAACCTGAACTCACTCACACATGATATTATTTAAGTTAACAATCTCTTTGTGAGCTTTTAGAATCTAATTACAACCTCCGATTCATTCTGTCTCCCTGCAGCAAGAATAACCTTTACAAAATGTTCCCTGAACTGATGGTCCATTCACAATGACAGTGGTGGTATCTGCTTCAGTTTATGGGGACTTCAGGCACACCATTCGCATACACACAATAATAAATACAAAAAACAAAAAAACATGGTGTGGAGAACAATACAGTAATTTGTAATAAGAATTACAGTGTAAAACACAAACACATACAAGGTATAACATACATTACAAAAACAACACTAGAGAAAGAAATTTAAGAAAAAAACAAGGTTCATGGGGCATCAAGATGTGCGTGCACATTGCACAAAGTTCACGACTGTGCTGAGACTGAGGCACTAAATCACATTGTTAGATATATTCGAAGCACTTCACAAATTCCACAGTACTGACATCACATAGGGCTAAACATCGGGTGTTGTTGCTACGTTGTTGCAACGGCAATAGGGTGTGCTGGAGCATCTGCAGTACTCTGTTGAGATTGCACCAAGACCCACGCATATGATCACGGCAGTATGGTAGGAAGACACAGTGATAGGCTCTCCTCACGTCGATTAATTGTCTCTGATGTCTACTTGTTGGGATACATCACTAGTCTAGGTCTATTCTCTCGCTGGACAGTACTTTATGCTTCCCAATATTGCAGTCCGACGAGGGATGATGGCACGTCGAGTGACTCCACAAGTGTGTGAGGTCATCCATACAGGATCGAACTACGAGCGACGATTGCTACAACTGCTCTCTAATAGAGAGGAGAAGTTAGAAATGAGACCATCCATTTGTTAGTGTGGCACGATACTGCTTTGTGTATGCAGATCGGCCATTGCTAGTGACTTGTAAAAACCCAAACAGGTGAGTATATAGCGTCCCTTTCTGTCCTGAGGCACATGAGGCGCAGGTTCTGACACAATATGTGATCTTCTTCGTGTACTCACGACAACGTGGTCTGCCGCAGGGAATCCATCCAAACGGTTCCCGCGTCCGGAGAGCTAGCAGGCTGTCACGTGTGGGTCGCGTGTCAGTGTCAACGGCCAGCCTCACTTTCGCTTGTGGCCCGGCGAGGATCCCGCCTAATCCCACAGGTATACGGCCCGGTGACTGTCAGGTTGCAGGACTGGACGCTCGCCTTCTTGCAGGTAACCGAAGACCTCTTGTTTTTGCGCTGGCTGGCCTCTGCATTGCCACGATACCTGTCATCTGCACAGCTCTGACAAAAATCTTATGCCTAACTTTTTCCCATGACCTTCTATGTTATAATAAATTTACATAATGACACACTGATAGTCTGTCATTTCAGACACTCTTATTTTACTTTTATAGTTATTAATCTATGGCTATCATTTTAACAAAATCTTGGTGTATCAAATTTAGACATGGAAATAATTTATCTTGATATTTGTGTAGAGACCGGTCTCACTACTGTACATGGTGTGTGACGCTACACTGGATGAACAGCTAAATGTGCGGGCCCGCACTAATATTACTATTAATTATGTAGATCGACAGTAGACATGCTCAAGAATTAACTACCATTTGCCAACGATCTACATTCTATGTCTTTTGAATAAATTATGTTATTATGCAGGTCGAAGTTTTACTGAGCTTATAAAGAACGAGCAACTATTCTACGTTCGCTCGCTGGTCGTCCATCCATCTTGGGTCTGTGATTTGATGACCTGAAAAATAACATCCCAACAGGCGCGCGCCAAACACTTGTGGTAGAAAACCCCCACAATATTAATCTAGTTATTGTTAAATCCTACAGTTTAACTTATCCTAGTATATCGTACCTTTTTTTTTGTTTGTTTACCTTATACAATACTCTTACATAATTCCCGTTACGTTGAGATGTCTCGCTGCTCGCCGCTATTGACGACAGTGATGTGCGCGCCTTACGACATGACCTCCGAGTTTTCATTACGCCTCACTGAAACTCCAGAGACTGGGTTAGCCATGGCTATACACGACAATAAATTTATAGTTGCAACTTCCTTCTCTATGTGATGCGGTTTTCGCGATCAAAGCACACCTTTCCAGAGGCAATGTAATATGACCAACCCAGGACTGGTTCCTGTTGAGGATTCAGTCGCCCAACACACGCCAACTACACAGTATGTCACGAATATCCAAGTATAAGTCCCTGGTTATTCATCTGTGACAGTCACGACCAGCACGCTAAATCCCCAACCAGCACATTGGCATGGTAGGGTTTATGCCCGCATTTCTCTCGTCTAGGGCACCATTGGAGTCAAACGCTCACAGGTTCACCCCGACTTGCAAGAAACGATGCTGGCGCAGCTCTGCAAAAAACTATACTGCCCATACTCATCCTCGATATCACGCAATATACCACAATCTTGCAGTGCACTGACGCGTGCCTGCAAGCATTGGTATGAACGTCTCACGAACTGGTTGATGCCACTATGGAGCGTATCACGACTCCTCAGAACGCTTCTAAGAGCACGTTCTTGTATGCGCCCGTTTGTGCGACATCTCGTCACTCATCTTTATCCCTTAACATGGACACCAGATAGGAAAGGACAAAAACATTGCTCATTGAAAGGTAGTGCCTCTTATCGCAACGACAGAGGAGATCGCGAACATAGACAAAAAAAAGTTAACAGCAGTAAATTCTTATGCGAGAAAACGCAGCGTGTTAATACTTTAACAATCTTAATCTATTAATGCAACGATTATTGTTCCCCGAAGAAAGGTTCATATATTTGCCTATTCTACCATGTACACCACTTAAACTACTATTATTCCACGAACTGCTTTGTGTGAGAGATGTGGTGGAGTCCTATGGACTAGCGCCAATCCCTTGTCAGACTCCCCCTCCTCTGACGTGCATTAGGATTTGCAGGTCTAATTTCAATCCCCTGGTTCTCCTGTTGTCCTTGGTTTCGCTCTCTCCAATTACGGTCGCTTTGCCGTTCGTTATTCCTCCTCTCCCTGATTCCTTGTCTAGCATGACCCTGTTCCCTGACGTTCTTGTTTCCGTGTCCCTGGTTTCCATAACCTTGAATAGCGTAACCTTGATTTCCGTAACCCTGGTTTCCTAACTGACGAACGCGATTATGCGATCTGTAGTCGTCTGCCCTTGCTGGCCCGTGGTATTTGTTATTTTGCGCCTTCTTCCTGTCCGTTGCGTCTTGTTTATCGAAGACTACTTCGAGTTCGCGCAATAGACTCTTGAATGCTTCTATGTCAGATCCACACTTGCCGACAAGTGTCTGTTGATACCTAACAGGCAATTTGGAAACACAAAATTTGATGATTTCTCCCTTGCTGTATGGACTATCTAAAAATTGATTCTTCTTGAGTAAATCATCAAAAAATGTGGTTGCGCTCCTTTGCCCGGACACTTCCAGTTCGGGACAAAATATTATTTCCTCTTTAATCCTGTCTTGCGTTTCCGTTGACCAGTAGATCCCCAGGAACGCATCAACAAATTCCTGATAAGTCTGACACGTCGCTGCCACACCGCGCATCTTTTCCGCGGCTTGGCCTTGGATGTGTCCACACATGAATTATAATTTTGCCAGGGTTGGCCATGATGACGGTAACGAATCTGTAAACTGCATCACCCAGCTCTTGGGATGCATCGACCCTCCATTATCTCTGAACTTTTGGAATTTTAGTATCGACAGGAAGTGATTGTGATCAAAATCCTGTCCGATCCTCGCACTGGTGCTGTCACTCGTTTCCGATACTTGCACGTCTGCTGAGTGTCCTGATCTATCTTGCTGATAACTGTGATGTGCTACATCTGTATCACAGTGGAAGTGGCACTTCGAATTCACTCTCCTAAGTGGGCTACAATTATTGGAGCTATTACTAGGTGTTTCTGCGTGTGCCTTGTTAGTTCTGCACCCTGTCACTGGGCTAGAGCACGGCGGGCTTTTCCTCGGAGACACAATTCTGTGTACTCCATCATTGGTATCCGAACGCGCAGTGCTCATGTGCCCCTTTCGCTCTAGTTTTGCTATCCGACTCTCTACTTCTTTCATTCGTTTCGTGATGTTCGTAACCGCAATATTACCTTGAGTTTTTAAGAACGCTAGGCATTTTGCGTGGGCTTGTGTCGCACGTCGCAAGCGACCTGCAACTTGAGAAGTTACTTTTGTGATTTTCATTGCCCCTGTTGCTGCCGTTTTGACTAGGCCTGCTACTTTTTGTGCTACCATTGACATTTGTTTTGCTTCTCCACATTCTTTCTTTATTGTTAGTAACTCCCCACGAATTTCCCCTATATGCGAAATTATTTCCTCTGTGTCCTCCTTACGCTGTTTCTCATCTTCTTCCTTCTCCTTCTTACGTTGTTTCTCATCTTCTTCCTTCTCCTTCTTGCGTTGTTTCTCATCTTCTTCCTTCTCCTTCTTGCGTTGTTTCTCATCTTCTTCCTTCTCCTTCTTACGCTGTTCGTCAGCTTCTTCTTTCATTGATCGTAGGAAGCTCAGTATTGGGTTAATGTCATCACTTTGATCCTCGTCACACATGGGTGATGTAACTCTGGACACATGGGCGCTAGAGCTCTGACGTGACCGAGCTGGCCCCTGTCCGCCCTCGTTCGTTTGATTATAAACTTCTGCTACCGTCTCGACCTGTGTGCCTGTCTCTGTTCCATCCTCCACGTCACTATCATAATCACGGTCGCGACGTTACTCTAAGATCGCGTCCAAATCACCTTCCTCCCTGTCGTCCTGTGCTGCTAAAAATGTGCCCATCTCATCTCCGAACCTATCCTCGTCAGTAACCTGAACCTTATCCATTATGCAATCCTCTTTTGTTTTAGCTACGCTCGATAATCGTCGTGCCTTACTTCTCGTGATCATTCATGAAAAAACATATTTATCTAAAATTCACAATAAAATTAATCTACTCCATATATTTTTACACATAGACATAAAATTTCAACAACGCTTCTCCAACGCTGTAATTATACACACGATTTGTTGTGGTACAGAACCCGCACACAAACCCAACAAAGTGTGATGTGATATGGACACACCATCAAAGGAACACAAAAACAGTGAACAAAAGAATATATACAGTGAAAACAAAAACTGTAATCATGCGCCGCTTCTTAAAACTAAACGCGGAACTACCAGAAAAAACTTGGGTATTAATCAATAAAAAAATTAAGCAAAAAAAAATTCTGAATATCCCTACTACTAATAATACTTGCTTATCAGCGATTCACAGGAAAGATCCGAGGCTAAGGGTCGCCATTTTATGCGAGGTGCCGGGGCTAGCAGTGTATTCAACACTAAATTCTAGAATCTACATATGTAAATGATGCTCTAAGCCACCCCTATTCTAACTCCGACTTTTGCTGTTGCACAAGGATTAAAAATATACGCGAACTGACTGTAATCTACCCTGCAAGTGGAGTAGAAAAGAGTTTGGCACCTGCAATAATTTAATTTGATAAATAAGTTAAATAAAGAAAGGTTTCATTAACGTAGTGAGAAATGATGGGTTGCTCTACCAATTAACAGAATGAAAGTTCTGTCCAAAATAACAATATGATTTATTAAGACTAAACACAAGATAATAAACAAAAACACATGAAACATTTATAATACATCAAATTGGTTCAAATTGGATACTCAAACAAACGCTGTGAAGGTGAAGTTGTCCCTAAACTAGATTGTGAGGTTTATGACGAAGTGGTATGTGGAGCCAATTCCTTGCCACTCAAATCTTAAGAGAGACACACAGCTAACCCAACATTAATTGCTGCTACTGAAGACAGAACAAAGTTAGATAAAGACGAACAGGCGCGCTCTGCTGAGCTCTGGTTATCACCTAGGAAAATCCCTATCTGCCGGTGCTGTGGACATACATTACCAAACTGTCTTCTTAACTGCCAGAACACGATCTGGCGTACCGGAGGCGATGGCTGGTTGCTTCGACGTCCTCGACCGAAAGGTGAGAGCCGACTACCTAGAGCACCCGTACAGGCTGAACACACAACATTCCCGCCCCCATGACAGTGCCGTGGTTAAACGTTCCAATCAGCAACTCGAAAACCGGTGGAAAATTCCACTCCATTGCCGGACACTACCATTCCACCAATGGAGATTCTTGGCGCCAATTTCTGCGCTGATTTTGCTACGTCACGGAGCTATGCCCTGTGCAAGCCAATCACAGTTACTATTTTGCAGAAAGCGCGGGAATTTTCCCGCCACAACTGCCTGGGTACACAAGTCATTCCCACGCCTCGCTGGTAGCCCGCCACAAAGTGTTTTCGCTAAGATTCTGCGAAGTAAAGGAACCTCTAGCCCAGCCGCTACTTCAGACCCCTCTGGGCGTGTCTTTTGACAATGTCGGCGTCTGCAAAGCATTCACTCGACTTCCTCACACCCGTCGGCTTAACCCCTTCCAGATCAGCATAGCGCGCCTGTCACCGGACCACCTGGGTGACGAGAGACGCTGCGTGGGAAGTCCGCGTGTGAAGGAATAGCGACTTTTCACTGCATGCAATTAGAGAGGAAAATCGTAAGAGAGAAATATGAGAGGGGGCTCATGCCACCTCTCAAAGTGAGGATGTGTCAGCCGACTATCCATTTGACTTTAGGATAGGTAAAGGCACTAGAGCGGCAGCTCTGACGTTGCGGTTGATAATGGTAGCAAGACTAAAGAAAAATCAAGACAGATTCATAGAATCTGTCGAGCTGGAAAAGCTATCGACAGTGTGAAATGGTGCAAGATATTAGAAATTCTGCCGGCGGTGTGGCAGAGCGGTTCTAGGCGCTACAGTCTGGTACCGCGCGACCGCAACAGTCGCAGACTCGAATCCTGCCTCGGGCATGAATGTGTGTGATTACCTTGGGTTAGTTAGGTTTAAGTAGTTCTAAGTTCTAGGGGATTGATGCCCTCAGAAGTCAAGTCCCATAGTGCTCAGAGCCATTTGAACCATTTTTTAGAAATTCTGAGAAAAACTGGGAGAGCTATATGGCAAGATCAGTAATACACAATATATGCAAGAGCCAAGAGGAAATAACAAGAGTGGATGAACGTTGTGTTCGGATTAAAGTGAGTGTCAGTCGAGGATGTGGTATTTTCAGTCTACACATCGAAGAAGGTTCAAGAGTGGGATTAAAATTGAAACTGCAAGGATATCAATAATGATATTATCTGGTGATGTTGCTATTGTATACCGATTAGGTTCCTTTTAGATTACGCTAATACAGTAGCTCCCTACTTAGCAATCATATACAACTGCTCGCCCACCGATAGATCTGTATCTACAGTCGCACCAGTGTTTAAGAAGGGTGGTAGGAGTTATCCATCGAACTACAGACCTACATCGTTGACGTCGGTTTGCAGTAGGGTTTTGGAGCATATACTGTATTCGAACATTATGAATCACCTCGAAGGGAACGATCTATTGATACGTAATCAGCATGGTTTCAGAAAACATCGTTCTTGTGCTACGCAGCTAGCTCTTTATTCGCACGAAGTAATGGCCGCTATCGACAGGGGATCTCGATTCCGTATTTGTAGATTTCCGGAAAGCTTTTGACACTGTTCCTCACAAGCGACTTCTAATCAAGCTGTGAGCCTATGGGGTATCATCTCAGTTGTGCGACTGGATTCGTGATTTCCTGTCAGGGAGGTCGCAGTTCTTAGTAATAGACGGCAAATCATCGAGTAAAACTGAAGTGATATCAGGTGTTCCCCAGGGAAGCGTCCTGGGACCTCTGCTGTTCCTGATCTATATAAAAACTTGGATGACAATCTGAGCAGATGATGCTGTAATTTACCGTCTAGTAAGGTCATCCGAAGACCAGTATCAGTTGCAAAGCGATTTAGAAAAGATTGCTGTATGGTGTGGCAGGTGGCAGTTGACGCTAAATAACGAAAAGTCTGAGGTGATCCACATGAGTTCCAAAACAAATCCGTTGGAATTCGATTACTCGATAAATAGTACAATTCTCAAGGCTGTCAATTCAACTAAGTACCTGGGTGTTAAAATTACGAACAACTTCAGTTGGAAAGTCCACATAGAAAATATTGTGTGGAAGGCGAGCCAAAGGTTGCGTTTCATTGGCAGGACACTTAGAAGATGCAACAAGTCCACTAAAGAGACAGCTTACACTACACTCGTTCGTCCTCTTGTTAGAATATTGCTGCGCGGTGTGGGATCCTTATCAGGTGGAATTGACAGAGGACATCGAAAGGGTGCAAAAAAGGGCAGGTCGTTTTGTATTATCACGTAATATGAGAGAGAGTGTGGCAGATATGATACGCGAGTTGGGATGGAAGTCATTAAAGCAAAGACGTTTTTCGAAGCGGCGAGATCTATTTACGAAATGTCAGTCACCAACTCTCTCTTCCGAATGCGAAAATATTTTATTGAGCCCAAACTACGTAGGTATGAATGATCATCAAAATAAAATAATTGAAATCAGAGCTCGAACAGAAAGGTTTAGGTGTTCGTTTTTCCCGCGCGCTGTTCGGGAGTGGAATGGTAGAGAGATAGTATGATTGTGGTTCGATGAACCCTCTGCCAAGCACTTAAATGTGAATTGCAGAGTAGTCATGTAGATGTAGATGTAAATGTAGATGTAGATGCTATCCTTACTGAATGTGAAGAAGAACAACAGGATATTTTGACATGGAATGAACCGTACATTGAAAACAGAATACGGATTGACAGTAATTCGGAGACAGACGAAAGTAATTACAATTAGCAGAAATGAGAACAGGGAGAAACTTAACATCAGTTCTGGTAATCATGAAGTAGATGACGTTATGGAATTCTGCTACCTAGGCAGCAGCATAGCCCATGACGGACGAAGCAAGGAGAACATAAAAAGCAGACTATCGTTGGCAAAATGGGATACCTGGCCAAGAGAAGTCTACTGGCATCAAACATAGGCGTTGTTTTAAGGCAGAAATTTCTGAGAATGTACTGTGAGCACAGCACCGTATGATAGTGAAACATGGACTGTGTGAAGACCCGAAAAGAAGAGACTCGAAATATTTGAGATATGGTGCCACAGAAGAAGGGTGAAAATTAGATGGACTGATAAGGAAAGAAATGAGGAGGTTCTCCACAGAATCGACGAGGAAAGGAGCGTATGGAAAATACTATCAAGAAGAACAGACAGGCTCATACAACATCTGTTATGACATCACGCAATAACTTCCACGGTAATAGAGAGAATTCTGCTACATAGGCAGCAGCATAACCCATGACGGACGAAGCAAGGAGAACGTTAGAAGCAGACTAGCGCTAGCAAAAAGGGATTCCTGGCCAAGAGAGGTCTTAGGATGCAAGTTCTACCCTGAGATGAAGTGGTTGGAATATAAAAAAGACCCTCATCCGACAAGTCACATCTTCCTGGAGGTCTTCAGTGTACTTTTTTCACCTAGCTGCTCTCTCGTCTGCGCTTAAGAGTGGAATTCCCCACTTCACTCTTAATGTTACCACCCTTGCTTTAATTTCACCGAAGGTTGTTTTGACTTTTCTAAATGCTGATTCAGTTCTCCCGACGATCACTTCTTTTGCTCTTTCTTCACATCTTTACTGTAGCCATTTCTCTTGGCTGTGCAGCACTTGCTGTTTCTTGAATTCCTAGGGAATGTATAGTGCCGTGTTCCTGTTTTACTCTCAACAATTTTGTACTTCCTTCAACCATCGATCAATTCAGTTATATCATCTGTTGCCGAAGTTCTCTTCACACTTACCTTCCTAACACCTACGTTTGTTTGTCCAACATCTGTGATTGTCATTTTTAGCGATGTCCACTTATCTCCAACTGAGTTGCCTACCCTGGTGTTCCCCATCGCAGTATCTACATCCGTAGTGAACTTCGCGCATGTCCCGTACTTGAGTATCCCACTTTCTTTCACATTGATTGTTTCGGATATTTCTTTTACTGCATTCTAATCCTTATCAGCAATAAATTGTAACCTGTGGATAGATCTGCACCAGAGTACGCTTTACAATCCAATACTTGATTTCAGAAACTTTGTCTGACCATGATGTAATCCAGTTGTAATCTTCCACTGTCTCCCGGCCTCGACGTATACCACCTGCTCTTGTGATTCTTGAACAGATTATTTACTGTTACGACCTGAAATTTATTGCAGATCTCAATTAGTCTTTGTCCTCTGGCACTCCTACCGCTAAGCCCATATTTTCTCGTAACCATCTCTTCTATAGCCGCCTTCCAGTACCCCATGACAATTGGATTTTCATCTCCCTTTACATACTCAATCACCCTTTTACGTTCCTCATACTCTTTCTCTGTCAGTTCGTCTGCTGTTTGCGACGTTGGCATGTATACCTGAAATATCGTTGTCGGCGTTGGTTTGCTGTCGAATCTGATAAGAAGATCCCTACCACTCAAATATTCAGAGTAGTTCACTATCTGATCTACCTTCCTAATCTTAACAAATCCTACCCCCGTTATACCATTTTCTGCTGCTGTTTATGTTACCTTATACTCGCCTGATGAGATATCTTGTTTCAGTTTCACTTCACTGAGCTCCACCACATATGGACTGAGCCTTTACATTTCCTTTTTCATATTTCTATCTTTCCTGCTACATTCCACCTTCTAATATTCAATGCCTCGTATCGTAGAAGGTTATCCTTTCGTTGGCTGTTCAATCCTTCTCTCAAGGTCGCCTCTTCCTTGACAGTCTCCTACCGCAAATCAGAATGGAGGATTAACCCGAAATCTTTTGTTACGGGAGAGAACATCATGAGACTTTTTAAATTACTGACCAATTTGCTGCGGATAAACATTATGCATCCCTGATGCTGTGGTTTCTGTTGGCTTCTGCAACCTCGTGCCGTTGATCCTTGTTGATTCTTCCACCGTTTAGTGGCAGTTTCCCACACGTGAAGGCAGAACACTACCTTTATCCCTGTCCGCTCCTCCGCTGGTTTGACAAGGTCGCTGGCAGAATGCGGTGGCTTCTTATGCCACAAGTTTTCGGCTGCCATTACAGCTGATTTTTATTCAAATTTTAATCAGCAGGGGGTTTCGTACGTGGGACTAGGACGTTTTCGTTTAATATTCAGAGACGCTACACCAGAACCACATAGAGATCCTAACCCTGTAACATCAGTCTATAATCCGACAGGACTGATGCTTCACGCGATGACCGCTTACTGCTCATTCAATAGAGAATTCTAAGAATTCACCGATTTTTTTTTTTTTTTTAATTATTCAGTCAATGTGACTTGGCAGAGTCAGCAAAAGTCTCTAGTGTGTTGGGTGAAAACAGTGTTGCCACAGATAAGTTTAGAAATAACAGATTCGGTGGAGGGGTGACATCGGTATAGGAAGACAATGCTATGTATTTTAAGTGAGATATCACAACTTAACATTGGTCACTCCAGAGTATACACACATGCTTAGTATTTGGAGTACGCTTGCTTCCCTGTAACTCACATTACCTACTAATTTATAAAGCCCACTCCAAATAGTACACTTAAATTACAAATCACACAATTTACTACTTTTAACATATTGATTCGAGGACATTTCGATACAGGAAAGGAAAGGTACACGTAATCATAGGATTGTGAATTAAGAAACGTAAGTGTACTAAATCTGCCAAATAGTAAATCACTGCGGTATAGTCTTCACAGTAGGGAATGACGAATGGTCAAGTGGCTCGTATCGGAACAGTATAGTCTCTGGAGCATCATGATGGACATCATAAAACATTTTCATACCGTACCTAGGCATAGGGACTTCATTTTACGCAACTGAAGTTCCTGTTTGCATGAAGATCAAGTACGTAGTTCATTGAACGTAAATGAGAACAATCAATTAACAGTTTGTTCATCTTTATTTTTCATTATTTAGAAACTGGTATGCCGACTTATAGTTTTGGCAGTAAAGTCACATGTCTTTCAAGAATAGCGTTTTTCAGATTATTATCGTTGCATGTTTAACATACTGAATTGCTGTTTCTCGATATCATTTCCAGGTTTTAGATAGAAACTACGACCTATACAACGATTCAGAGATGCACGTGGAGGTCAGTGTAGAACTATCCTTTGTGAAAGTCCAGTTGATTCTCTCAGTAATCTGTCTTAGTAGAATTTGTAGCAAGGCACAAGTGTTTAATCAATATTATTCATTTGTAGAATACATATGTGTGGGTCCTCGGCTCTTTGTTACGTATTTTAGGCTAGCATCAAAGTGAGGGATCGAGTAGTGTCTTCAGATGTCGACCGTTAATTATGGGCCCCTTGTGAATGAGGATTTTCAGGGACTTGGTTTCATGTTTACTAAGGAATTTTGGAATAGAAACACGTAAAAAGTTGATGACACTTGATTATAATTTCCCGATGATCACAACCCCTTGCCTGTCTAGATTTTCATCAATTCTCGTTTCATTACCGCAACTGATTCCTTTTTCTGTGTAGATGTAAGCGTGTATTACAGCTGACAGATAAAAACAGGACATTGCAGTGAGGCTGGTGCGCAGAACAAAAGTCAAATCGAGACCGTTCCATATTCAAACTTCTAATGTACTCACTATGAGTACGAATATCATAAAACATTCCAACGAATAAAATTTTTTGTGAATATACAGGAAAAGCTATTGTTAGCCAGAGCTAGGCATGGGTGTACTATGGTTTTTAGAGCTAAGTATTTTTTGAGCAGAGTGCACGTTTGCGATTAGTTTCAAAGTTAAACAATTGGTATTCCAAGTCGAGCTTTTTTAAAATCCGCCTGATGCAAAACACTATTCATTTGTTTTTATTCACCCAGACATGTATCTACATCTGTGTGTCATCTTCTGTGGGGCAAATTTATTTCTGTGAAGTATAAGACAAAGTTTATGATTATTTTTCTATTGTAGGCTTAAAAACTGTAACATGTGCATTTAGTTTGGTTCGTTTCAATTGCTCAGCTGACAATTATATTCCCAGTAAATATTCATTTGTACGAATAGGTTACTTGTGCATTATTCTGTCGTTTTGACAGCATGTCATCTGTAAATTGGTCACTATGTAAATATGTGCACTTTCAAAGTATTTTTTCGTGGGTTATAGTTATGTATGTTATTGTACTAACATTTCCCGTTTTTTTCTGTACCTCTGTTGGATGTCTCTTTCCACTGCTATTGTGTTCACCGCTTCTCATCAATACCTCACAAGTATTTTCCACAAAATGCGAATGTCAACAGACACTCTCATCTCCGTATTCACCGAAAGGTGCTATGTTATTGCTGATGCTCACTTGTTTATCGTAAGTCTTACGACGGGCGCTAATTTTGATTGTTTCGAACAACTGTCGTATCTCTACTGGGGAAAACTTATGTGATGTGTGTGTGTTTGTGTGTGAGTGTGTGTGTGTGTGTGTGTGTGTGTAAAAGTCTGGGAGCGAGCGAGCGAGAGAGAGAGAGAGGGAGAGAGAGAGAGAGAGGGAGAGAGGCAGAGCTGGAAAGGAGAAGAGAGGCAGGGGATTGAGGAAACCTATGGTTTAGTATATTTGAGGGTGGGGAAATGCCTTCGCACAGTTCACTAAGAGTTCCAAACAGTATTTGTTGCGTAGTGTAGTATTTCCATTCAAGGTCTCCTTTCCTTGTAGTATTGCCTTTTTTTATGTGACACTTCTCCTTTACTGTGAGTTTTTGATAGAGGCTATTACTTTCTCTGTAGATCTTAAGATTATAGTCAGTGTCGTTTAGATGGTGGTTTCTTGTGTAATATAATCTGCAAAAGTGGAATCCGTGCTGTTGCTTTGTAAGACTCTGAGGTGTGTAGAATACGTATTGAAATTTCTGCGTCTCTGGCCTATGGTGACAAATTAGCATGACCTACAGGTTAACGAATAGATCACAGCTTTGGAGAATCTGTTTGTGGAAGGTTTCTTAGTGTTTATATTTTTCGGCATTGTATTGTTTGTCCGGAATGATATTTGTAGGTCTTGTTTATTCAGGATATTGCACACCGTTTAGACGTTTTTGTTGCTTTATATTAGTATGTGCTTCGCTGAGATATATGTAAGTTCCTGTGTGTGCCTGGTTCTCTGTCGGGTGGGATTTAAGAAACTGAGTTTCATTTCTGCTTCTATTTCAATGGTGAATTTGATTTTTGGATGAACAGTGTTTATGTTACCATGTAGGTGTTTATCCATGTGTCTGTGTTGTCTATCAAGCAAATGATGTCGTCCACATAACAGTACCAGTACCAACCTTGTATTGTTTGGATGTATAACTTCAATGAATATTTTGTTTTCTATGTAGTTTAGAAATATGTCTGCAAATAGATCATTGACTGGTGAGCCCACTGGTAGGTAATATTTTTGTAGGCTGAACTCCTTGTTGAAAATTAAGTAGTTCCGATTTATTATAAACTTTAGGATGGCCTCATTTAACCTGTGTGTGTATTTATTGTGTTCTCTTGTTTCTGTTGTTGTTCTTTAAGAACGTTTGTTGATTCTCCTACTGGCATATTTGTGTACATGGATGTGATGTCCAATTATATCTGGTTTGCGGTTGGTGGTATACTTCCGTCTTTTATTAATTCTTTTAGTTTGTTGGAGTTTTGCAGGTTTATGTTGTTCGTGAAAGTGTACAATTTCTGTAGTACTGTAAGTGTTAGGATAGCTGTATGGTAAGATGGTGCATTTTTCAGTCAGTTATTGCTCTAATTGAATAGTTATGTTTGTTTATTTTTGGAGAACTAGTTAGGTTGGGTGCTTTGCGAAAATTTTGTGCCATGTACTTTCCTCGAGCTTTCGTAATGATAAATTTGAGGATTTTTATGTTAATTATATGATGTTGTTCTCTTCTGTCAGCTTTCCTGTTTCGTTTGTGTATCCTGCCTCACTTGCAACGACCAGGCTATTCCCATTATCTGCCTTGGTAATGTTTGCATTTTTCTTGTAGCTTTTTTAAATAATTTTTCTGGATGTGCTTTGTTTTGAGCTCATATGGGTCTCGTTCTTCCTCATTATCTGTTTCAGCTCTTCTGCAACCAGTTTCCTTGTCAATCTCGTATTGAAAGTTGAGTTTTCCAACCTTTTCCTTGAGTTTATGTTTATGTAGTGTTTGGGTCTCTTTTCAAATAATTCTTTTTCTTGTTTTGTTAATTCTGACAGTTGAATTGACAAGTCTGTAGTGATTATTTTTATTTGTCATTGGTATGTTGGATTTCTTGATGTGATTCAGTTTTTTGTATAGTGTTTCTTTCTTCCTTATCGTTAGTGTTTCTGTTTTAGACTGGATTCTTTGTCTGATGTCATCGAAATGGGCTGATGTTTTAATGAAATTAGTTAGCTTAAAGTCTTTGCATATGTGAACACTGAGCTACTAATTTTTAGCATATAGGAAACGAATTAAATCTTCTAGACAAATAATTTCTGCTTTTATTTTGGCTACTTATGCTACAGGTAACTTGTTGTTAACGCCGACTGTTACAAACTAGAAATTATATTGTTACTCAAACAGATGTTGTTAAACCTGATGTCGAGGGCAGTTTTGTCCCACTGTACTGTTTTATTCTTGAATTTTTTTCGGTGCAACGTGGGAAAAGCTTGGCATGGTCTTGAGAGAACCATGTTGCTCAGGCTGGAATGTCCTCTTTACGTCCTTCTCTCTTTGCAATTTAAAATTTGGATTTTCTTGATATCCGGCTTGTTGAAAATATTATTCCTTTTTATTGACCTAGATATGTTTTGACGTCTATAAGCCACATTCTGTGGGTGGCATTTTTTTTTTTTTTTTTTTTTTTTTTGTAAATCAGTTTTTGGTGCCCTTTCGTATCTTTTTGAAAGCATGTCATCTGAAAAGTATTCACGGAGGAAATTTGTGAATTTTTGAAGTACTTTCTCGTGGGTAATGGTTATGTATGTTACTGTACCTACATTTTCCGCCCTGTTATCTATCTCTGGTGGATATCTCTTTCTACCGCTATTGTGTACACTGTTTCCACCACATTTTATATAATTAAAAAAAAATGGTCAAATGGCTCTGAACACTATGGGACTTAACATCTGAGGTCATCAGTCCTCTAGAACTTAGAATTACTTAAACCTAACTAACCTAAGGACATCACACACATCCATACCCGAGGCAGGATTCGAACCTGTGACCGTAGCGGTAGCGCGGTTCCAGACTGAAGCGCCTAGAACCGCTCGGCCACACCGGCCGGCTATATAATTTCACTCTTACCTTTTCTTCACATGCATTTTCCACAAACACGCGATTTGAGAAGACATATGTTTCCATAATTATTGAGAGAAGCTATATTATTGTGCCTGGCCACTTGTTGATTTGCACACTGTGTTTGGTGTGGGCTAACTTTGAATGATCCATGAGAACTATCGTGGTGTCTCCGCTGGGGAAGAACTTACGTGATGTGTGACGTTATCTGTGTGCGTGTGTGCGTGTGTGTGTGTGTGTGTGTATGTGTGTGTTTGTGTGTATGTGTGTGTGTGTCTGTGTGTTTGTATGTGTGTGCATGTGTTTGTGGATGTGAGAGCAAATTATTTTTCGTGACTCCTTTGCAGACAAAAACGGCAAAAACGTCCCAAAAATCTATTTGTAGAAATGTTTATTCACTAGCAACGTAATTTTCATACGAGTAATGAAAACAAACCAAAGACAGCGCACATGCTATAATTTTTACGTCTATAACAAATACGCGATCATAAACTTTGTGTTATACTTCACAGAAATAAATTTGAACCACAGAAGACGACACATAGTGGTAAAACATGTCTGGGTGTGTGGGTGAAAGAAAAGAAATAAATAATGTCTTTCAGCACCGGGTATCACTAAAAAGGCAAATTTTAAATTGAAACACGGAAGAACGTGAAGAGGAGCGTCCAGCCTGAGCAAGATGAATAAATATTCCCGTAAACTGCTCACGAGTAATATACTTATCAGTATCAATTAAATGCAGTGCACATCTCAGCCTTGAACCATCACCATAAATATGTCTGAGACTGACTACCGGTTTTTTAGCTGTTGGCATTGGTTCACTAACCTGTCTCTTAGTTTTTAATTAGTGTATTACATGCGCATGGGACAATCGCAAACACGCAAGCAAACATATGACTTCCAAATTAGAAACTGTGACCTAGACTTTATTTTCACAAAATTATAAATTATACAACACCTTCACAATTATCTTTTACGAAATAATGCCGCCTTTCTGAAAATACATCATGTGACAATTGCTAGGAAGTTACTTATAACAGTTGTTAACATGAGGTCACCCTGACAGTAGAAGTAACAGCCCAATCGAATTTTAGATATTACAGAAAATTTCCTAAAATCTTTCTGCAAGCAACAAAAGGCAGCTAACCATGAAATGAAAGTGCCGTAGTATTACGCAGAGTGAACATTAATAAAATCGATAACTGCAGGGACGGATTTCTGGCTAGAAATGGATGAAAAATGGTCCTACGAACTTGTGTTCGGAAATACGTCGTTGCCACGACAGATGGAGCTGAAAAACGTGTCGTGGCTTCTTTATGTGTAGGCAGGGTTATTGACGCAGCATTCTGTAGGCAACAGAATGGTTCAGTATACATGTCGGGAACAAGCCGATATGGTATTTTTGTAGGGCCAAGCACAGAGAAATGATCGAGAAGCAGGCTATACCAAAACAAGTACCCTCACACACACCGACCACATCACACAACATTTAAAGCCCGTTTCTTTTTCTTTTTCTTTTTGTCGTTTGTATGATCACGGCTTCTTTCAGACAGACGAAAATGCAGGCAGACAGCGCGGACTGCACGTATACCGGGTTTTACAGGATATTAAGACGAACCCTAGTAAAAGCTAGAGGTAAGTGACCCGCCAACATGGTATAAGCCAAAGTACTATTATGTGTATCCTGCATAACAATAGCTACTGTCCCTATCACCTGCAACGAGTGGCAGGATTATCGGCAGCGGATTTCCCTTAACGGGAAGGATTCTGTAGATTGTCTATGCACTAGAGGATCACAGTTAGAGATTCTGTCAACAGTCTTCTTTACTGACAAAGCAATCTTTACAACCAGGCAACAGTCTGCTTAATTGTTAACTGTGGGCTGCAGACAATCCTCGGGGATTGTTGAAGCGTCTCATTACCGTCGGTTCAGCATCAATGTGTGGGCAGGGATTCCCGGTGACCACATACTTGGACCAGTTACCATCTCACGTATCTGGACTTTCTGTGAAATAGTCTTCCTGGGCTACTTCAGAAGGTGCCTTTGGCACTTGTCCGAAAATTACATTGCTATTGAATAAACATTTCAACAGATAGGGTTTTGGGACGTTTTTTTCCGTTCTTGTCTGCATAGGAGTCACTAAGAAAGTTTGCACTAACATGCACACACACACACACACACACACACACACACAGTTAACGTCACACATCTCTTTAGTTCTTCCCCAGCGGAGACACCACAATAGTTCTCACGGAACATTCAAAATTAGCCCCCACAAAACATAAAGTATGCAGTCAACAAGTGGATAGCCACAATAACATAAAACAAACGAAAGACAGCGCACATGCTATAATTTTTCCGTCTACAACAGATACACGATCATAAACTTTGTGTTATACTTAAAAGAAATAAATTTGACCCACAGAAGAGGACACAAATTGGTAAAAACATGTCTGGGCGAATTAAAAGAAAAAAATAATGTCTTTCATCAGCATGACGGAGCTCTATCCCACTTCCGCATTACAGTTCCCCGACATCTCAACGACCTCTTCCCCGAACGTTGGATAGGACACAGAAACCCTGTAGCATGAACTGCTTGATCACCGGACTTAAACCCCCTGGATTTTTACCTTTTGGAACATCTGAAAAGCTTTGTGTTTGGTGAACCAGTTCTTGAAATGCAGACCCTTCAAAAGCGTGCTCACGACGCCTGTGATGCAATTCTGAGAGAGGCCGGAAGGTGCGAAAGAGTGCTGCAGTCCACGATACGAGGTGTGAACGCATGCGTTGCATCCCATGGAGGCCACTTTGAACATCTCTTGTGATGTGGATGCGATGCAGCTCTGTACTGGAACCCGGACGATTTGTTGTTGTCGCATGCTTACTGTCCATTTCCTGACACGTGTTCATAAGACCTATTTTCCTCTATTTTCAGTCAAGGATACTTCCCTAAAGTTTGTCGGTTTTATTAAATTCCACCTTGTATAAATAGTAATGATGTAGGAAAGTTACTATGACGACCTGAAATATTACAATTTTTTAATGTAGTGTATCGGCTGGATACATTTCGTCGCAAGTCTGACGTCAGATACAAAAAGTTCGACCTTTCGAAGGATGAAAGCAAACTGCTGACAACAGAGTGACAGTAACGTGTATGCTATGTGGCGGCTACAGACCGTGTATGAAATGTATGAGATTTTGCTGTTGCATCAAACAAGCAGTCGTTTAGTAGGACAGAGTGCTATACGCCGCAATACTTCTCAGACTTCCCCTCAGCCAGTCCTGTTACAGAAGTTTAATATATTATTAGATTCCATTTTGAAATTATAGCATTCACTTTAGGTGTATGCAGCCTTTTTCCGGAAAATTAAGATTTTACAGCATGTAAAAGTGTGTACCAAAGTACAACATGATCGTATACCAAGGAACAAATATTGGATTGAAATTCAGAAGCGTTGCAGTAAAATAAAATCTTGTCAGTACTATATTTAGTAGTCTACCTTTGATGTTATTACTGCAATGCACACCAGTAATCAGTAAGTGAAATCAAAACCTGCAAAAGTGTTATCAAAAACCAATTAGAAGTTAAATACATTATGAAATAGAAGCTACTGGAAACTAGCACAAATTTCCTTCCTCAAGACGCGTAACACTGATAATACGGTAAAGAAACTCAGACTGTCTTGAAATATCAAGTGTACCATGGTACAACTTCTTTCGTTTCAAGATAAAAGATGATGCACGACGGACCAAGTGTAAGCTTGCCGTCCATACGTTAAGCAAACTAGTTTTAAAAATATACAGAATTTTACTCACCATAAAACTGAAAAACTAATAATTTCCTCCAGATAGACTTCCTATATTTTACAGTACTTAAATAACTGTTACTAATAATATTCACAAAGGCTGCACAAAACTCAACCTCGCGTCTCACAAAAATACAACGTTAGTAAATGTCGAGAACTGCTTATCGGGTTTCCAGTATGCATTTCTTCATGTAATACTAAAACCAGTCACTAGATTAAACAGCTACCACGAAACATCATATGTTCCTATGTACACTATTTTCCAGGTCAAAAATTCTCACCTACTGAAGATGATAGGTACATTCGTTTCAATGTCCATGAGCCCACTCGAAGCGTAAATGGTTGCGAAAGCGTACTTCATCTCTTAGCAACAAATAATCCTGGACAAATAGAGTATTGTGACGAATACAAGAATTAGCGACCACAAGGCAGTTGCTGCTAGGCTGAATACCGTAACACCTACAACCATCAAAAAGAAACGCAAAGTATATCTATTTAAAAAAGCTGATAAAAATCCTCTTAACGCCTTTTTAACAGACAGTCTTCACTCCTTCCGATCTGATCATGTAAGTGTAGAAAAGTTGTGGAATGTTTTCAAAGAGATAGTTTCGACAGCAGTTGAGAGATATATATCACATAAATAAATAAGTAATGGTACTGATCCCACATGGTACACAAAACGGGTCAGATCGTTGTTGCAGAAGCAACCAAAAAAGCATGCCAAATTTAAAAGAACGCAAAATCCCCAAGATTGGCAAAGTTTTACAGAAGTTCGAAATATGGCTCGTACTTCAATGCGAGATGCATTTAATAATTTCCACAACGACATTCTGTCTCGAAATCTGGCAGAAAACCCAAAGAGATTCTGGTCATACATAAAGCACACCAATGGCAAGACGCAATCAATACCTTCACTGCGCGATAAAAACGGTGAAGTCACTGATGACAGTGCCACTAAAGGAGAGTTATTAAACACGGTTTTCCGAAACTCCTTCACCAAAGAAGACGCAGTATTCCTGAATTCAAATCAAGAACAACTGCCAAGATGAGAAACATAGAAGTAGATATCCTCGGAGTAACGAAGCAGCGTAAATCACTTAATAAAGGCAAGGCCTCCGGTCCAGATCGTATACCAGTCATGTTACTCTCAGAGTATGCTGATAAAATGGCTCCACATTTAGCAGTTATATACAACCATTTGCTCACAGAAAGATCCGTACGTAAAGACTGTAAAATTGCTCAAGACACACCAATACTCAAAAATGGAAGTAGGAGTAATCCGCTGAATTACAGGCCTAGATCACTAACGTCGATTTACAGTATAGTTTTGGAACATATTCTGTGCTCGAACGTTATAAATTACCTCGAAGAAAACGATTTGTTGACACATAGTCAGCACGGTTTCAAAAAATATCGTTCTTGTGAAACACAACTAGCTTTTTATACTCACTAAGTAATAAGTGCTATCGACAGGGAATATCAAATTTTTTCCTTATTTTTAGATTTCGGAAAGGCTTTCGACACCGTTCCTCACAAGTGTCTTCTAACCAAACTGCGTGCCTACGGAATATCGCCTCAGTTGTGCGACTGGATTCGTGATTTCCTGTCAGCTAGGTCATAGTTCGTAGTAAGAGACGGAAAGGCATCGAGTAAAACAGAAGTAATATCCGGCGTTTGCCTAGGAAGTGTTATAGGCCCTCTATTGTTCCTCATCTACGTATATTAACGACGTAGGAGACAAACTGAATAGCCGTCTTAGATTGTTTGCAGATTATGCTGTCATTTACCATCTTGTAAAGTCATCAAATGATCAAAACGACGTGCAAAATTATTTAGATAAGATATCTGTATGGTGCGAAAAGTGGTAATTTACCCTGAATAAGGAAAAGTGTGAAGTTATTCACATGAGTACTAAAAGAAATCACCTAAATTTCGATTGCGCGATAAGTCACACAAATCTTACGGCTGTAAGTTCAACTAAATACTGAGGGATTACAATTACAAATAACCTAAACCGGAACGATCACATAGATAATGTTGTGTGTAGAGCAAACCAAAGACTGCGATTCATTGGCAGAACACTTAAAAGGTACAACAAGTCTACTAAAGAGGCTGCTTACACCACGCTCGTCCGCACTATTCTGGAGTATTGTTGTGCGGTGTGGGATTTGCATCAGGTGGGACTGGCGGATGACATCGAAAAAGTACAAAGAAGGGCAACTCGTTTCGTATCATCGCGAAATAGGAGAGATAGTGCCATAGACATGACATGTGAATGGGAGTTGCAAGCATTAAAACAAAGGGTTTTTTCGTTGCGGTGGGATCTTCTCATGAAATTTCAATCACCAGTTTTCTCCTCCGATTGCGAAAACATTCTGTTGGCACCCACCTACATAGGGAGAAATGATCATCACGATAAAATAAGAGAAATCAGGGCTCGTATAGAAAAATTTAACTGCTTGTACTTCCCGCGTGCCGCTCGAGTGTAGAACGGTAGAGAGACGGCTTGAAGGTGATTCATTGAACCCTCTACCAGGCACTTTATTGTGAATAGCAGAGTAATCACGTAGGTGTAGATCTAGTTGTAGAATACATGACAGTTCCATGAAACTAGCGACAGCAATTAACGATGATGCTCAGTTCGGGTTATGTGGTTCTGGAAAATGTCACAATACGCAGTGAAAGACTACGTCACGCATTATACACATTCCCGAGAACCAAAATTTAACAACCTGATTTGCACAAGATAAGCCAGGCACCGTGCTTTCATTGAAAGAGCCCAATCATAGTCTCCCACCTACAGTTACTATGAGAAAGTTTGGTGACTTCTTCCAGAGTTTGTACAGTGAGATATTGTACAACCAAATGAAGTGATGGCAGCTCAGAATTTTTATGTGGTGTATACTTATATGCCCCCCCATGAACCATGGACCTTGCCGTTGGTGGGGAGGCTTGCGTGCCTCAGCGATACAGATAGCCGTACTGTAGGTGCAACCGCAACGGAGGGGTATCTGTTGAGAGGCCAGACAAACGTGTGGTTCCTGAAGAGGGGCAGTAGCCTGTTCAGTAGTTGCAAGGGCAACAGTCTGGATGATTGACTGATCTGGCCTTGTAACAATAACCAAAACGGCTTTTCTGTGCTGATGCTGCGAACGGCTGAAAGCAAGGGGAAACTACGGCCGTAATTTTTCCCGAGGGCATGCAGCTTTACTGTATGATTAAAAGATGATGGCGTCCTCTTGGGTAAAATATTCCGGAGGTAAAATAGTCCCCCATTCGGATCTCCGGGCGGGGACTACTCAAGAGAACGTCATTATCAGGAGAAAGAAAACTGTCGTTCTACGGATCGTAGCGTGGAATGTCAGATCCCTTAATCGGGCAGGTAGGTTAGAAAATTTAAAAAGGGAAATGGATAGGTTGAAGTTAGATATAGTGGGAATTAGTGAAGTTCGGTGGCAGGAGGAGCAAGACTTCTGGTCAGGTGACTACAGGGTTATAAACACAAAATCAAATAGGGGTAATGCAGGAGTAGGTTTAATAATGAATAGGAAAATAGGAATGCGGGTAAGCTGCTACAAACAGCATAGTGAACGCATTATTGTAGCCAAGATAGATACGAAGCCCACACCTACTACAGTAGTACAAGTTTATATGCCAACTAGCTCTGCAAATGACGAAGGAATTGAAGAAATGTATGATGAAATAAAAGAAATTATTCAGATTGTGAAGGGAGACGAAAATTTAATAGTCATGGGTGACTGGAATTCGAGTGTAGGAAAAGGGAGAGAAGGATACATAGTAGGTGAATATGGATTGGGACTAAGAAATGAAAGAGGAAGCCGCCTGGTAGAATTTTGCGCAGAGCACAACATAATCATAGCTAACACTTGGTTTAAGAATCATGAAAGAAGGTTGTATACATGGAAGAACCCTGGAGATACTAAGAGGCATCAGATAGATTATATAATGGTAAGACAGAGATTTTGGAACCAGGTTTTAAATTGTAAGACATTTCCAGGGGCAGATGTGGACTCTGACCACAATCTATTGGTTATGACCTGTAGATTAAAACTGAAGAAACTGCAAAAAGGTGGGAATTTAAGGAGATGGGACCTGGATAAACTGAAAGAACCAGAGGGTGTACAGAGTTTCTGGGAGAGCATAATGGAACAATAGACAGGAATGGGGGAAAGAAATACAGTAGAAGAAGAATGGGTAGCTTTGAGGGGTGATGTAGCGAAGGCAGCAGAGGATTAAGTAGGTAAAAAGACGAGGGCTACTAGAAATCCTTGGGCAACAGATTAAAATATAAAAATGCAGTAAATTAAGCAGGCAAAAGGAATACAAACGTCTCAAAAATGAGATCGACAGGAAGTGCAAAATGGCTAAGCAGGGATGGCTAGATGACAAATGTAAGGATGTAGAGGCTTATCTCACTAGGGGTAAGATAGATACTGCCTACAGGAAAATTAAATAGACCTTTGGAGATAATAGAACGACTTGTATGAATATCAAGAGCTCAGATGGAAACCCAGTTCTAAGCAAAGAAGGGAAAGCAGAAAGGTGGAAGGAGTATATAGAGGGTCTATACAAGGGCGATGTACTTGAGGACAATATTATGGAAATGGAAGAGGATGTAGATGAAGATGAAATGGGAGATATGATACTGCGTGAAGAGTTTGACAGAGCACTGAAAGACCTGAGTCGAAGCAAGGCCCCCGGAGTATACAACATTCCATTGGAACTACTGACGGCCTTGGGAGAGCCAGTCCTGACAAAACTCTACCATCTGGTGAGCAAGATGTATGAAACAGGCGAAATACCCTCAGACTTCAAGAAGAATATAATAATTCCAATCCCAAAGAAAGCAGGTGTTGACAGATGTGAAAATTACCGAACTATCAGTTTAATAAGTCACAGCTGCAAAATGCTAACGCGAATTCTTTACAGACGAATGGAAAAACTGGTAGAAGCGGACCTCGGGGAAGATCAGTTTGGATTCCGCAGAAATGTTGGAACACGTGAGGCAATACTAAACTTACGACTTATCTTACAAGAGAGATTAGGAAATGGCAAACCTATGTTTCTAGCATTTGTAGACTTGGAGAAAGCTATTAACAATGTTGACTGGACTACTCTCTTTCAAATTCTAAAGGTGGCAGGGGTAAAATACAGGGAGCGAAAGGCTATTTACAATTTGTATAGAAACCAGATGGCAGTTATAAGAGTCGAGGGACATGGAAGCAGTGGTTGGGAAGGGAGTGAGACAGGGTTGTAGCCTCTCCCCGATGTTATTCAATCTGTATACTGAGCAAGCAATAAAGGAAACAAAAGAAAACTTCGGAGTAGGTATTAAAAGTCATGGAGAAGAAATGAAAACTTTGTGGTTCGCCGATGAAATTGTAATTCTGTCAGAGACAGCAAAGGACTTGGAAGAGCAGTTGAATGGAATGAACAGTGTCTTGAAAGGAGGATATAAGATGAACATCAACAAAAACAAAACAAGGATATGGAATGTAGTCTAATTAAGTCGGGTGGTGCTGAGGGAATTAGATTAGGAAAAGAGACACTTAAAGTAGTAAAGGAGTTTTGCTATTTGGGGTGCAAAATAACTGATGATGGTCGAAGTAGAGAGGATATAAAATGTAGACTGGCAATGGCAGGGAAAGCGTTTCTGAAGAAGAGAAATTTGTTAACATCGAGTATAGATTTAAGTGTCAGGAAGCCATTTCTGAAGGTATTTGTATGGAGTGTAGCCATGTATGGAAGTGAAACATGGACGATAAATAGTTTAGACAAGAAGAGAATAGGAGCTTTCGAAATGTGGTGCTACAGAAGAAAGCTGAAGATTGGATGGGTAGATCACATAACTAATGAGGAAGTATTGAATACGATTGGGGAGAAGAGAAGTTTGTGGCCCAACTTGACTAGAAGAAGGGATCGGTTGGTAAGACATGTTCTGAGGCATCAAGGGATCACCAATTTAGTATTGGAGGCTAGCGTGGAGGGTAAAAATCGTAGAGGGAGACCAAGAAATGAATACACTAAGCAGATTCAGATGGATGTAGGTTGCAGTAGGTACTGGGAGATGAAAAAGCTTGCACAGGATAGAGTAGCATGGAGAGCTGCATCAAACCAGTCTTAAGACTGAAGACCACAACAACAACAACATACTTATATGCCTAATGTAGGGTGAGCAGTCGAGAATTGTTTCCAGTATTGTAGTAGAATTGCAAGGTATGTACATATTCGTTTGTATTTCACTGTGTTTATTCAGGTTTAGTCATTAACAAACTGTCTTCCTTGCTACGATCATGTGTAAATATACTCTTGCAACCCGACAGACTGAAGCATCATAAACATTTCTCTACGATAATAAACTATGAGCTATCACCTTAGTAGTTCCCATAAAAACCAATGTCTTTAATGAATACATACAGTTTCAACGAACTGGCTTAAACAGCGGCCGCAGTTTCATTTTCAGCTGAAGAGTACAGAGATTTACGTAGCTATTCATAAATTACATTGGTTTACGGTGACGGAAGATAGAAGCAATTTGAAGTGCCTCTGTGTTTGATAATTGTTCTGAAAGTTATTTCAACGATGGGTTTTGAACCCCATTGTTGTCACTGTAAGTAAACAGGTTAAACTTCCGACTTATATTGCAAAATAAGTGTCACAAAGGAATCTACAGTAAACATTTTCCTACTGTTTATCACAATGAAGCAACCTCCAGCGCCAAGAATAATAAATTAAGAACCACTACGTAAATTTCAACTACTTACCTGAAAATTAACCTAAAGTGACTAGCTAATAAACAAATATTTAATTAAGGATTGGCTGAATCTTTTGTTAACATTTGTAATTAAGCTTTAAACTTAAACTTTACCTTCGAGTTCTGCAGTGTTACATCGCCATTTGAATTAATGGAACTGTTAACGGAATTTGAGAAACGTTGTTCTCGCATTCTTATCTTCCCAAAATTTGTCGAATTTAACTAGAAGTGATAAGTCATTCTGTTATTCTCTGGAACAAAAGATAAATTACACTAAATTTGCCATGACATATAATATGAATTATCACAATCCCACATTTCATATATTAAATTCAGCAACGTTATGTGACTGCAGTTAATTAATTGGAAGTATTAGAGCGGTGTGTGGCTCCTCTGGGTGACAGTGAGCCATAGTAGACCATTTATAGTCCCACCAACTGGCAAGGTCGTGGCCAATTAATAGTGTGACGACAGGTTTATAGAATTCCAGTGCGTAGGAACGTCGTAATTGGAACCCGCCGGCAGTGATAAAGAATCCAGCCTGGTGGAGACGTCGTACCGTTGAATTGTGAAACTGGTCCTATGTCACTGGGATTATTTTCTCGTTTTCGTCCCCTACGCCTATCTCTCTCCACTGCCAAAGATAAAAAAAGAAAGGGAAAAAAGCGATATTTCTGCGAATGCTGCAGTAGTGTAGGAGTCAAAACAAAGAAGCATTTTTTCAGGGCGAACTGACGTGCTGGCATTGCCTTGCAGTAGGTCGAAGTGACATCGAGATGTGACCTCCGCCCTATTCATCTGACTCCCCTCTGTGGTGGCGTCTGAAATAGTAAACGACACTTATAGAAATAGCTTACGGAAACAGCTTCAACTCTCCAGAGGCTACGAGTGGTAAGAAAAGAGTCGGGAGGCAGGAGACTGCCTTGTATCGTTCCAGTAATAAGTCATTTCTTGATCTGACGACCAACTGGTAGCTATATAGTCAGCATTGTTGTTGGCTACGAGTGTGACAGAAAACTTGTCACCAGCCATCCACTACATGGGCTAAGTGTGAGACGTTCATTTTAGGTGACAATAAAATTGGCCACCCCTTAGAGTACGAAGCCTGTCCATTTCCACGACTGGCAACACAGTAGGATGCAGAAGGTTCTGGAGGAACTGTCTCGTGCTCAAAGTGTTGTATTTACTCATTGTGTGGTGGTAAGTGTAGTACAATGTAGGCGCGAAGTCACGAGCAGAGTCCATTGCTTTCTTTATATGTCAAAGCTCATTTCGTCTTGTAGCTTTCAAATGGTTCAAATGGCTCTGAGCACTATGGAACTTAACTTCTGAGGTCATCAGTCCCCTAGAACTTAGAGATACTTAAACATAACTAACCTAAAGACATCACACACGTCCATGCCCGAGGCAGGATTCGAACCTGCGACCGTAGCGGTAGCGCGGTTCCAGACTGTAGCGTCTAGAACCACTCGGCCACCCCGGCCGGCTTGTAGCATTCCATAAAATATTGTCTGTATAAGAGAAAATTTAATGCAGTGATTTTAAAACCTTTCACCTCATTTAATGTGTACTTAGGTATCGTATTCTATTGCTGAGCAAAGCTCACTCTTGGTAGGTCCTGACTTGCGCTTATAAACAGTGTCTTGAAATAAGACTTTAAACATTATGAAATGCAAAATTTCAAACAGAGAAAATTAATCTAGTTAAATGCCGTAGGAAACTACCTGAGTGGTCAGTGAAAACTACAAAACTAAAACTCAGAACCGAAGTACGTTATAAACGTCGCGTGATATGAAGTGCAGCGTTTGACTAAGAATATCCACAAAAATAAATTACAGCTCTAAACAGAAGAGAATAAACTGTTTGAAATTACCAACACCGTTCACTGAAAATTAATGTACTGGCTAGCACGATACCTGACAATCCTAACTATATACTGTTTGCACAACAATGCATGGAGAAATCTGTCCTGAAGTAAAATTGACTTTACCTCTAGTTCAGCATTCTGTGTCTGTGTCTGCAGTGCTGATGTTCTCGAAAGCAAACACAAATCAGCAGATGCAGCAGCTAAAGAGATATAACCCACTGTTTGTGCATGCGTATGTGTGTGTGTGTGTGTGTGTGTGTGTGTGTGTGTGTGTGTGAGAGAGAGAGAGAGAGAGAGAGAGAGAAAGAGAAAGAGAGAGAGGTAAAGGAGCAAAATGTTGCGTTGTGTAGCGTAAGGTACAATGCACATTCGATAAAAATTCAGAACTCAATTATGAATGGTACAGTTTATAGATAGATTCTCCCCGATTAACAGAAAACTGATCTCAGTCTTTCAAAAACTCAACTGCGTGCTACTATGCCTCAAGCAAGGATGATCCAGCACCGCACAACTGATTGACAGAGGTCAGCCACAGATAAAACTAAACACAGAATCAAGGATCTTACTCACTACTAGTGAAGTGCGTTCATTCATCTTTGTTCCAGTACGGTAAAGATGAATTCTTACAGTAGCAGGAAACACAGGAGAACGTTAGTCTGCCCGCTAAAATTATGTATGAAGAAACCTTAGTGACAATTACCCTCACTTGCTTAGCCACCAGTAATAGAAAAACCCTCTAGAAAAATGTCCACAAAGATGCTCCTGGCTGCATCATGATCACAACACTTAACGCTAAAGAGTTTCCTCCTCAAACATGAGCTACCGACCCCCGAACACCTGCTAGAGACCACCGGCCACTTGCCACCGGCTTCTTCATATCAGCAGAGCGGCCATCCGTCCAGGTGATCGTGACCTGGCGCACCTTGGGCACGTTTCTGTACTCGTACAGGCGTGGGATGCTAGGAGTGTATTTATCAACTATCAGTTATCTATTTGAAGTACTAGATTTGTAACGTTGTGGCATACTGTACTTTGCATATTATCTGTATGTTATTTGAGTATTACAAAATAGCGTCGCAAGTGTAAGAAGGTCTAACATTGGCCACACATGGTTCGCCTTGGGTTTAATAGAGTGTTGAATACAATGGGGACAGCTTTAAACATTTGTATCATGCATGGCGCTATTGATGTCCTACTCTAACACTCCTCCGCTCTTTCGTCTTCTTGTTTATCTGTGTGTATTGATAATATACCTCTCTTCTGCACAGTTTCGCGATGTACGAACTAAATGGATTTGTCAGTTTCTTAATTACGCGATGGAATTTTTAAAACGCTATCTTAAAAGTTAGATCTGTCACTCATAAATACTCCAATGGAAGAGATGTTTAGTGCACAAAAGATTATGGAAAACATTAGTTGTTGCCCAGTAACAGCTTATCCAGTGGACTGTTCCAGCCAATGCGAAGTTAATCAAATATTCAATCTCGAGCCCTGGTGGCACTCACCAAATACTACTTATGATAGATATTTAGTACAAAAGCCACATATGAACAAACTAAATGATGGAGAATGAGCTGTGCTTCTACTGAAAAGGTAAATTTTAGTCTTTACAAAACATTTTATTTGGCGTAAAACCCACATGATGAACATCAACAATAAATAAGTTACAGAACGCCCATAAAAAAAAAAGGTTCAACTGGCTCTGAGCACTATGGGACTTAACATCTGAGGTCAGCAGTGCCCTAGAACTTAGAACTACTTAAACCTAACTAACCTAAGGACATCACACACGTCCATGCCCGAGGCAGGATTCGAACCTGCGACCGTAGCGGTCGCGCGGTTCCAAACTGACGCGCCTAGAACCGCTCGGCCACACCGGCCGGCACAGAACGCCGAACGGGCACATAAAGACACTATGTGACAGCAACAAACCGATATTGGCTACCTTCTGCCTATTTCTGCCCAGTTGTGAATAATGGCAATCCGAGATTCTCTACAGGGAATAACTGACTTTTTCATTACACGTGAACCCTCAGTGGAGCAACTTTTGCCAGTGATCCCAGAAATTTAAACTGTCTGCCCCGAATGCAGGAGTGAATGTCTATTTCACTGTCTCAGACAGTAAGCTGGCGGCGTGCGCTAACGACTCTCGAAGTATCGTGCGCTTTGAGCAAGGCTGCGGCTTTGCAATGTTTCTAAAGCTGATGGCTACATCCTCAGACAGCAGACTACTGTCCAGAAACTGCCAAGTCCGAGCTCCGTCAAAATAGTCTCACTGCCAACAACCAACCTAAGACGTAAACTACCTCTAACGCGCTGCAGTCATGGACTATGCGGCTGGTCCCGGCGGAGGTTCGAGTCCTCCCTCGCGCATGGGTGTTTGTGTTTGTCGTTAGGATAATTTAAGTTAATAGTGTGTAAGCTTAGGGATTGATGACCTTAGCAGTTAAGTCCCATAAGGTTTCACACACATTTGAACTTCTTTTTGTGAACTACCAGCCAAAGAGCCGAACTTCAGGTACTTGAATGCATATTAGAGAAAGAGCTCTCCAGAAAATTACATGCCAGATATAGGAAGAGAACTCCCAACCAAGAGACGAAGCTCAGAATCGTCTTCGAAAACAACTATACGCGAGCCACAGTGAGTAAAGCTCTATCCAGTACAGGGTCTCTGACAGAAGTCTGCCTGCTCGGTGGCTCAGACAGATCTCTGCAGACAGGTCGCTCATATCGCTTTCTTTTCTAAAAATTCGTGGCTCTCCATCTCGTCTCTAGTTACCCCTCCCCTAAACAAGTGCGGGGGAATCATAGTCTCAGTGAACTCTGTTCCCAGTTCCAGCCAACCATAAACTCAGGTTTAGTTTCCCCTGTCAAACCTTCTAGAACAGATTTCCGCTCCCCTCGCTTCTACATCTACATCTACATCTACATGGTTACTCTGCAATTCACACTTAAGTGCCTGGAAGAGGGTTCATCGAACCAGTTTCATACTACTTCTCTACAATTCCACTCTCGAATCGCGCGTGGGAAAAAGGAACACTTAAACCTTTCCGTTCGAGCTCTGATTTCTCTTATTTTATTATGATGATCATTTCTCCCTACGTAGGTGCGTGTCAACAAAATATTTTCGCCTTCGGAAGAGAAAGTTGGTAATTTAAATTTCGTAAATAGATCTCGCAGCAAAGAAAACCGCCTTTGTTTCAGTGACTGCCACCCCAACTCGCGTATCATTTCAGTTACACTCTCGCCCCTATTGCGCGATAACATGAAACGAGCTGCCCTTTTTTGCACTTGTTCGATGTCCTCCGTCAATCCTACGTGGCAAGGATCCCACACCGCGCAGCAATATTCCAGCAGAGGACAGACAAGTGTAATGTAGGCGGTCTCTTCAGTTCGTTTGTCGCATCTTGTAAGTGTTCTGCCAACAAAACGCAGTCTTCGTTTCGCCTTCGCCACAATATTATCTGTGTGGTCTTTCCGAGTTAAGTTGCTCGTAATTGTAATTCCTAGGTATTTAGTCGAATTGACAGCCTTAGGTTTGTGCGATTTATCGTATACCCAAAGTTTATCGGATTTTATTTAGTACCCATGTGGTTGACCTCGAACTTTTCTTTTTTTAGTGCCAATTTCCACTTTTCTCACCATGCAGAAATTCTCTGTATATCATTTTGTAATTGGAATTGATCGTCTGATGATTTTACTAGAAGGTAAATTACACCGTCATCTGCAACAATCTAAGGGGCCTGTCCAGTTTATCACCTAGATCATTTATGTACATCAGGAACAACAGAGGGCCTATGACACTACCTTGCGGAACGCCAGATATCACTTCTGTTCTACTCGATGATTCACCGTCCATCACTATGAGCTGTGACCTCTCTGAGAGGAAATGACGAATCCAGTCTCACAACTGAGACGATACTCCATACGTACGTAATTTGATTAATAGTCGCTTATGAGGAGCGGTATCAAAAGCCTTCCGGATATCCAAGAATACGGAATCGACCTGAGATCCCTTGTAGTCAGCACTTATTATTTCATTGGAATAAAGAGTCAGCTGCGTTGCACAAAAACGATATTTTCTGAATCCGTTTTGGTTATGTATCAATAAGTAATTTTCTTCAACGTGATTCATAATGTTTGAGTACAGTATATGCTCCAAAGTCCTACTGCAAATTGAGATCAGTGATATGGGTGTGTAATTCAATGATTTACTTCCCTTATTGAATATTGGTGTGACCCGTTCTACTTTCCAGTCATTAGGAATAGATCTTTAGTCAAGTGAGCGGTTGTATATGATTGCTAAGATAGGTGCTTCATACAAATCTAACCAAGGAAAAGTCAGTGTTAAAAATAGAGGGAAAAAAGTCTGGTTGATGTGACTCTTAGCCAACGGCTGGTTCCGCCAGCCAGTGCCCGAAACATACCAGGCGGCTTCTGCATCGGGTGAAAAATTTTCCAGCCTTCATTGTACGTCGCTCGCCTTTGCATTCCGTTCGGCCGCATCCTCATGAAAGCTTGCGCCATCAGTGGACGACCGCTTGCTCACAATAGCCTCGCCACTGTTGCATCTCCAGACACCCCCTGGTGTGACGTGCCGCTACAGAAAGAGCCTTTGTGTTCCCAGCAATCGGCTGATTCCCCGCTGTCATTCCTTTTAGCCCGCTTCTGGCTGCACTCTTGTTGACGTGCCCTTGTCCCGTTGTTCCATCGAAGTTTTCGCAGCAACAGTACGTTTAATACCGATCACCCAACATGCAAGTGAGATTCAGTTATTTGCGTCAAGGTGAAATTGTTGATGTCAGACATAATCTGTTTGCTAATAAAGTGACCCTACTCCTACAAAATGATATCAAAAGCAATCTAAAACCATGTCCTTGTGAGCTTTGAAAGCGTTATAAGGTGAAAAACTTGCCAACTTACCGTAGAAATCATGCCTGAAAAAATTTTAATATTTAAAGAAAGATTTTTTGGCATTTCGTCTACATCTATATCTACATCATACACCGCAAGCCACCTAACAGTGCGTGGTGGAGGGTACGGTTTGTACCACTAAACGAGCCCTCCAACCCTGTTCCAAGAAAGATTTTTTTTGGCGTTTCGTCTACATCTATATCAACATCATAGTCCGTAAGTCATCTAATGGTGTGTGGCGGAGGGTACGTTTTGTACCACTAAACGAGCCCTCCAACCCTGTTCCACTCGCGAATAGCGCGCGGGAAGAATGATTGTTGGTGAGCCTCTGTATTGGCTTATTGGCTTTAATTTCTCGAATTTTCTTCCCATTGTCATTACGAGAGATATATATGGGGGAAGGTAATATGTTGTAAGTCCCTTGCCGAAAAGTAATATCTCGAAACTTCAAAAGTAATGAACAACTTCAAAAGTAATGAACAAATCGTCTCTTGCAAAGTCTGCCAACGGCGTTTGTTGAACATCTCGGTAACGCTCTTGTGCCGACTGAACAATCCCATGACGATAAGTGCAGCAATTCGTTGGATCCTCTGTCTCTCCTGTCACTCATATCTGGTGGGTATTCCAGATAGATAAGAATCAGTCGAACAAGCGCCTTATAGGCCACTTCCTTCATGGATGAGTTGCATTTCCTTAAGATTCTTCCTACGAATCGGATTCTGGCATAGCTTTTCCCACTATTTGTTTTATGTGATCTTTCCACTTAAGCTCGCTCTCGATAGTTAATCCTAGATATTTTACAGCAGATACTGTTTCCAGCGGCTTCTCATCATTAGTGTAGCTATAGAGTAGCGGATTTCTCTACCTACTTTTGCACAATATGTTACATTTATTTACATTCAGGGTAAACTGTCAGAGCCTGCACCTTTCATCATTTCTCTGGGGGTCATTCTGCAAATCGTTACTATCTTCTGGCTCTGCTTCTTTGTTACAGGAAACCGCACCATCTGTGAACAGCCTTAGAGAACATCCAACACTTTCTACCAGATCATTTATACATTTTTTTCCACCGTTTGCAAGATCTAGGGACTGATCGTTGAGAGGAAACGGAACAAGAAACATCTAATGAACTGGAGGAAATGCATGGGTTTTATGCTGGAGACCATTTATTCAATCATACTTTGTTACAGAGATTGCGGTGTAATACGCTCTGTACTACGCAACCGCAGTTACAGTATGAATGGTTTCCTCCTATAGGGTATTGTTTTCCTATGTCATGCACTTGCACCCTCTCTTGCCATAGTAATTGCTAATGTTGTGTCCGATTCACTTCTCTGCCGACTAACCTTGTAGTGAATGTGATACAGCGTTGTACACAATGGTTCCGTATTCGAATCTGGAGCTTGCCGACATGGTGTTTACTTAGGGACAGACAAATGGCAAAAGGCGGTGGGGAGCAATGTTGTATCAGGAGAGACTGTCCGGCTGGTCCCGGCGGAAGTTCGAGTCCTCCCTCGGGCATGGGTGTGTGTTTTTGTCCTTAGGATAATTTAGGTTAAGTAGTGTGTAAGCTTAGGAACTGATGACCTTAGCAGTTAAGTCCCACAAGATTTCACACATTTTGTATCAGGAGACCTCCCATCCCCGCCGACAACAACCACAGCATTCAATGTTTGCAACAGTGTTTCGCCGTTTGTCTAAGACAGGAAGCAGGAAATTATGAAGGACGCACACGAAATGTTCGGACACCAGACTTGGGGGAAAATGTGATTAACACTGTGGAAGGTGTCCGCCGTGTCACTGGCAGACAGCTGGCCCGATACTACAGGGTAAGCCAGACGGCAGCGTGAAACATTCTCCATGACAACTGTTACTTCCCTTAACACTTGTAAGTAGGCTGTTGATGTTTTCTTATTGGCTACGTTACGTAGCGCACTGTATAAAAATCACTGGCTGTGCTGTGTGCAGTCTGTGGCTAGTTTGCATTGTTGTCTGCCATGGTGGTGTTGGGCAGCGGCAGCTGGATGTGAACAGAGCGTAGCGTTGCGCAGTTGTAGGTGAGCTGCCAGCAGTGGTGGATGTGGGGAGAGAGATGGCGGAGTTTTGTAATTTGTCATGAAGTGCTATATATATTATGACTATTAAGGTAAATACATTGTTTGTTCTCTCTTAAAATCTTTCATTTGCTAACTATGCCTATCAGTAGTTAGTGCCTTCCGTAGTTTGAATCTTTTATTTAGCTGGCAGTAGTGGCGCTCGCTGTATTGCAGCAGTTCGAGTAACCAAGATTTTTGTGAGGTAAGCGATTTTGAAACGCATAGGTTAATGTTAGTCAGGGCCATTCTTTTGTAGGGATTTCTGAAAGTCAGATTGCGTTGCGCTAAAAAAAAATATTGTGTGTCAGTTTAAGCACAGTCTGGTATAATTTTTCTAAGGGGACGTTTCGTATGTCGACCCTTAGCTGAGGGTACCTCACTGGAATCTTCTGATTTCATCTAGTACTTTGTGCAATTAGTGCAGCCTTTGTTTATTGCTAGCGCGTAATTGTAGAGAGAATTTCCTTTGTAGTTGTAGTTTTTCATTCTTGTACAGTAAAACAGTTGTGGCATGCATGTAGATTTGCACCAAGTATTTCGCAGCTGCGCTTGCAATTAACGAGATATTATTTTCAGTACTATGTTAATGTGTTCTCTTATTTTTGTTCTTCAAATTGTGTTTTTCTGTGTTGTCGTGTGAAATATTGTGACATTAATGGCGTGTGAAAAACGTAACACTAGGCTCCAAAGTAAACTGAGAAATGACAGCGAAGACGAAAGCAGTGTGTTAGCGCCACTGTGTAATGAATTAACTAATGTTCAACATAATAACTTGGTAATTGCGCATAGGGAAATGGAGTGGGTGGCAAACAATGGCGTAGGCAGTGAAACAATTAGTGAACAGGGAAGCATTATCGATCGATCGGTCGGCAACAGCTCGCCTCAGGAATCGGGAATGACAGAACACAATATTGCAAATACTGTAGACTCAGGTTTTGGGTTCTCACCGTTTTCTCAAATGAGTCAAGAAACATTTTCTGCTTGTCAAAATGTGAATGTTGCCGGTGCAACTTCACTGCCGAAAAGCACTGAGGAACATGTTTCAGACACCAGTGCATTGTTATTACAGTTAATGCAACAAATGGGACAAAGGCTACAAAAATGAGACACAATGGAACAAAATCTTCAAAAGTTAGACACAATGGAACAAAATCTTCAAAAGTTAGACACAATGGAACAAAATCAGAGACAAACACAGCAACAGTTAGACACAATGGAACAAAATCAGAGACAAACACAGCAAAAGCTTCAAAAGTTAGACACAGTGGAACAAAATCTTAAAAAGCTAGACACAATGGAACAAAATCTGCAAAAGTTAGACACCACGCTTGAACAAACACGTGAAGATTTAACTACTGAGTTACATAACATCGAATCGAAATGTCAAAAAGTCTGTAATGACGTAAAAACACAAATTTGTGAGCATTTCCAACCTATTTTTTCGCGTCATGAAAATGCATTACAGAATCACGAAGCAGCCATAAAAGAACTGCAAACCATTGTTCATGAAAATCACGACACCTTGAAAGCTAAAATTGACTCAGTTACATCTACCGATTCAGTTACGCAACTTGCAAAAACTCAAGAAAACTTAAAGGACACAGTAGATTCGATTTCATCACAAATGGACACTCTGAAACTTGGTTCAGAAAAACACACTGAGGAAATGTGTTCACTATCGGAGAAAGTAGCCGAACTTTCGGATCAGGTCACTAATTTATCTACGAAGGTAGATGATAATCTGAATGACACAGAAGAGTGCAAACAAATTAGGAAATTCAAACAAAATCAGAATCAAATTAATACGCAACACCAAAGAGAAATCCGGGAAGTACATGATCAGCTGACACAGGTAATACAAGAATTACCTATTTCAGAGGACACTCGCGCCCCAATACAGGAAGAGGGACATAGAAATACGGAAAGCCACAAAATAATAACAGAGCGCATTTCGGAAATTATGAAAGAAATTGGCAAGGTGCACCGAATTTTGAAATGGAACCGCCGAAACGACGTAACAATGACCGATATGCGACTCGCCGACATGATGATTTTGACTATAAGCTGTTCATTACTACACGTAAATTCAAAACGTTTAAGAATTCTGCCAACGACATTCATCCACCAGCGTGGCTCCATCAATTCTCTCATTGTTTTCCTCCCAACTGGTCATTAGAGCACAGATTAGAATTTATGTGTGGCTATTTAGAGAATGAACCAGCTGTAAGAATAAGATCGGTCATTCACGATTGTCACAGTGAAGGAGAATTTTATCATGCCTTCCTCCCAGCATATTGGTCTCAAGCCACACAAGACCGAGTAAAACATAGCATCATAATGATGAAACATTTCGAACAATTTGAATTTTCCAGTCTTGTGAAATATTTTGAAGACATGTTGCACAGGAATCACTACCTGTCAAACCCATACAGTCCCTCAGAACTCATCCGCATTTGCTTAATCAAATTGCCTGAACATATACGACATATTATTTTGGCAGGACGTTGCAAAGACGATATTGAAGCTTTTCAGGGACTCTTACAAGAATTAGAAATTGACACTGAGAATCGCGGAACGCGAAAACAGGAGCACAACAATCACTACAGGTCACATACGTGACAATTCCGTGACGACAGAAGCAATAACTGGACACGACAAGCCTATTCTTACAACGTAAATCGTGACCAAAACAGACACCATCCGTATGACAACTACTGGCAGAGTAATAGTTACAGAGAAAGATCGCATTTCCGTAGTAATGAATATGACAGAGATAACCATAGAAACAGACAATATGGTAACCAGAACTATTATTATCAAGGGAGACAGAATAATTTCAGACGCAACAGTTCAGCGCGCAGTTACGATTCAGGGAGAAATTCTCCACCATGTGACCGACAAGAAAGAAACTGTGTAAACTACCGACAAAACGACAGACCTGAATTCCATCAGAACTGGCGAGCTTCAAACAGGGCAGGGCCTTCTCGTCAAAGCGAATTTTTAGAAGTTAGGTCTCCTAATCCCAATAACGGCGCACGCCAACAAAGAGACAGACAGTGACTCGCACAGCAGGCAGCCGCGTGCGCCAGCTGGCTCAGAGAAAAATAACATAGATGCTAACCTTGAGAAAAATTCCAGTATTCTTTACCGACATATACCACACGATGATTTCGTTGAAGCTGAAACTCTGCGCACTAGAAAGGGTAAAAGATTGCAATACATTTCACATGTAAAACCGTTTACTGAAAGATAATCTGCTTTTTAACTTTGTCTTTGCCATAAAACTTTTCACTTCACATTTCTAGTATGCTTTGTCAGACTTAAGAAACTGTTAACATGCAACAATGTTTGAAGTTAAATATCCAGTCAAGAACCAAGAGAACTTATTTAAACAGAAATTACGAATGCATTGTTATTGTGAAGAGACGACACAATGTTGTTATTTGTACATTCTTGCTTGTTAGTTGCACGATTACGTAACGACTATAAGGCTCACATACTTAGAACATATACTGGTACTGCTAATGAGATTCTAATGCAACATTTTGGTTCACTTGAAAATACATTCTAAATTTAAAGTACTTTCTGTGAGATACCAGATGAGACAGTGGTTAGTTTATGTGACAGCTACACGATTTTATCACGACACTACTAATGAGTGTCAATTTACAATGTTGCTTTTGCAGTGTTTCTGTTTTATATCTGCACAGTTTTTCTGCATTATTCTGGAAAGTAAAACATGTTTTAGTAGTAACTTTTGTGGTACAGCTACAATGAGACTGCCTTTTCCGTAGCACAACAACACGTTACAGCACAGTACTTTCTTCATCATGGCAATAAGCGTAATAACTAAGATATCTATACGCAAAGCATTTCACTTTTGTTTATCATGAGGTAAGTACATTGACTTCTGCAGAACTTAGCTTGCGGAGGACGACAACTACGACACTTCCACAGAAATTATCTTACAACAAGATGCACAGTTTAGCGCTACAGTACATGTATTTGAGTGATTAACTTTATACTTAAAACATTTATTTTTAAAGGTTTTTGAATTACAAAGAAAGTTTTCTGTGATACATTTTATTCCATTGCAATAATCTGTAACACCTGAGGGTATAATTACATTAATCCTCAGGGGGGTACATGCCTACTTTGTGTACCATGTGTTTGGCAAGCACAAGGAGCCCTAGCTAATATGGTATTTGCTTATACAACTTTACACATCAGTACCATATTTCTCTAACACACAAATTACACAGCTATCTGACCATTTAACTGAGAGATAAACATTTTTTCTACTACGTCAGTGACACATGTTTACACAATTACAGAGTTGGATTACTTCACACTTACAAAATTGTATTTTTGTCTGTACTTCGTGAATTTTTCATATTTTTTCGTAACCATTGTGATACTATGAGAACTTTGAATGATGTATTTGGTAAGGGAGCATGATTTTTAAAGTACGTTTGAGGTAAATGACACTACTGACATGAGCAGAGAATTTTTTTAGGTTTTTAAATTATTGCAGAAAGCTATGACGGTTTTCAGATTTGACTGAGGTGTTATGATGTTATTTTTACAATGACGATATGTATTATGCTGGTGAGGTATGTTTATGATCAATAAGATGATGATACCGTATATGAGGAATTTGATTATGCTACGTGTTTCTCATGATGAAATATTGAAGAAGTGTCGACGAATATGTATATGTATAATAAGGTAAGGAATAATGAATAGTGGTTAGGGACTCTGACTTGTGAAAAAGGATGTTGGAAACCAAGAATCGTACTTTAAGAGTTATGAAATGTGTGTATATGCGTGAATGTATCACAATGCTGTCGAAAATTTTTTGGATGCTGTTATATTTATAGGATTTTGTTTCTACAGATTTGTAACCCAAATTCTTGACCTGTGAAATATTTTTATATGAGACTGTCACTGTAGCGGAAACTGGTGTCGTAAATATTTCAGTAAGAAAGTTGAGTGACCACCTGCACCTAATGCGTCGTGGGCACCCAGCTGGGCGACAGTCGCTTTAAAAAAAAAAGCCATTAGCGTGTGTCTTCCAGAGGCACAGGTGAAAAACAAGGGAGGCCATTATCCTCGCTATTGACGTTCCTTTGTAGAAAGCATCGGAAAAACGACACGGTCGAACTTGATAACATATGATTACACTGTGGAGCTCTTAATTTATGATTTTCTGAAATGCCTAATGAAATGACGAGAAATATTTTTATGTCTATACACCTGATTATGACTACTGTCTCTCTAGTTGAGAGATTTTTCTACTAACTTATGAAATGCCTAATGACTACTGAATGATGTTCTTATGCTTTGCTTTGTACATAGTTGCTTATTTCATTTGATATCTAGTTTCTAGCTGCACTGCAGCATTGGTTAAAATAAAATTTTATAGATCTACTAATATAAATATTTTCTGTCTACAGATCGAGTAAATAATAATTTTTTTCAAAAAAGTGAGGGAGCACAAAAAGACATTTACCTTCACAGGAACTGCATTCATAATTTTCTTTTCAACTATTTGGTAATATGTTTTGTAGAATTAGTTTTGTGGTGCACCACTTTAATGACATAGATATTAAGATGTGAACAGATATTTCCCTTATCTGTGTTGTAGTCTTTAGTGTACTATTTTTTCTGCTTGAGCTTTGTCATGTTTAGGTTTATAGCACTTGCTGCTGCTGCTTGCCAGGCATAGTGTTACTGAATTTGACTTTGTATTACTGGGTTAAGCCAGTTTTACTACTGATTTATTTTTATTGTTTGTTGCACGTTGCCTTATATTAGTTGTAATATTTCAATTGCTTTGCTAATTTCTATAATGATGCTTGCTTTGCAAATTTGAATTTTTTTGTCATTGCTGTTTGTGTTAATTGTTTTGTGCTGCTGCATTGCCTCGTCCCTTAGTTTAGCATCTGAGCTCAGTAGATTTAAGTTAGCTTAAGAGGGGTAGACTATATAAGAAACTGACTATGGAGAATAGGTAAAGAATGCGTTGCGAAGTTATATGAAAAATATTTGGGCCAAAATGAGTATTGTACACTAAGAAATAATTATTTTGAAAGAAATATGAATAGATTACAGAAAGCAGGTATAGATAGGACTTTTTGGGAATAATGATGAATGAAGGGAGATCTCCAAGAAGTAAAGAAAGTTTTGTTTGCAAAATACTGCAGTAAAACAAACCCTGTCCTTTCCTTTTGTAGTATTATGCTATGTGTTTGTGTACCCTTGTGTATTTGTATACTTCCTGTTTTTATGTGTTTATCTGATAAGACTTATGTTGTAGAATTTTCTAATACTCAGCTACATTCACTATGATGAGGAATACTGTTATCCTCAAATATAATTTGCATTAATAATATGTTATTTACTTTGTAAAGATGATTAGACATTATTTATCTGTTCTGTTTTAATGCTCATGTGTGAAGTTGATGTTTCGAAAATTATTCTGATCTTTTATGTATGCACTCATGTCATAATTCCTGTAACACTGATGTATATGTTATTTCGATTCTTTTGTAAAGCTTGTACTACAAATGTTATCTGTATTGTTATGTTCTTTAATGATGTATTCTGTATATTTGTAACTGTATTCTTATGTTATAAAATTGTAATGGACACCAGTTCATCATATTATTAACTTGTAAGTTCCATTTCACTGCACACGTTTCTGTTGGTCATAGTATATGGACAATATGTGAGAAGTAGGGACTGTTAGTGTTTGCACATGTGTTAATAATTCAGCAAGGGACTGGATAACAGCATTGCTGGTTCTAAGGACATTTCAAACAAATTTTTTGTGAGTGGACAAGTGGTGGTATATGGACTTGCTATCTTCTCTGCAAGACTCTTCGATGGTGATTGTGCACCTGCACAGTCGCAGCAGATGGCTGCTGGCCATCTCTACAAGGATTACATTGGGGCTGCATCTTTGATGGCCCACCAATACCATTATTTCTACAAGGACTACAGTGGGTCTGCACCTCTGGTGGCCCACCAATACCGTAATCTCTACCAGGACTACAGTGGGTCTACTCTGTGATGACCTACCTACCAATATTCTTCAAAACTTCGACTGACTCTGCTGTGGGTTTGTTCCGTTGTAGCCCATTACCTGTCTGCATGTCAAGAGTCAGCACTGTCTTTCCGTTGGAAGGACAACACTACTTCTTCAAGATTGCATGGAAATCCACTACTTCCGTGTGCATTTTCTTTTACTGCTCAGACTTTGAGAAAAAAAAAACACTGTAATTTCACTGTGATGAATGATCAGGATTGTCTTTATGGACTGTGAGAAAATTTTAGCTTTTGACCAACATTGTATTAATAAGTGTGTGCATTGGATATCTTTGTTATTGTAATTATGAAAAATTTTATCAAATCATTATTGGCCAGTGCCCAAAACAATTTGTAAAATGTTTTGTGGGGAGCATGGGGGCTATGTAAATAGGCTGTTGATGTTTACTTATTGGCAACGTTACGTAGCGCACTGTATAAAAATCACTGGCTGTGCTGTGTGCAGTCTGTGGCTAGTTTGCATTGTTGTCTGCCATTGTAGTGTTGGGCAGCGGCAGCTGGATGTGAACAGTGCGTAGCGTTGCGCAGTTGGAGGTGAGCTGCCAGCAGTGGTGGATGTGGGGGGAGAGATGGCGGAGTTTTGTAATTTGTCATGAACTGCTATATATATTACGACTATTAAGGTAAGTACATTGTTTGTTCTCTCTTAAAATCTTTCATTTGCTAACTATGCCTATCAGTAGTTAGTGCCTTCCGTAGTTTGAATCTTTTATTTAGCTGGCAGTAGTGGCGCTCGCTGTATTGCAGTAGTTCGAGTAACCAAGATTTTTGTGAGGTAAGCGATTTGTGAAACGCATAGGTTAATGTTAGTCACGGCCATTCTTTTGTAGGGATTTCTGAAAGTCAGATTGCGTTGCGCTAAAAAAATATTGTGTGTCAATTTAAGCACAGTCTGGTATAATTTTTCTAAGGGGACGTTTCACACTTACTGAGTGTGCAAGGTTTACTAGCGACAGGCTTTCCACATCGGGAGCGGTTTTGTACTGGTTTATTCAGCAGGCAACCACGATTCCGGTATTTGTGTCATTCATCTTACGCACAAATGAGACCACGCACGTTTTGAGGCACATGGAAACCATTTCCAGAACATCCTGTGACCGTGTCTGCAGGGTACAGCGCGTATTAGACAGCCGTCTCTGTAACAATATATGACTGAATAAATGGTCTCTAGCACAAAAACCATACATTTCCGGATATAAGTTCATTGGCCCTTTTTTGTTCCGTATCCTATCATTGATCAATCCCTAGAGTTTGTACAAGGTGGAAGAAAATCACCCTTTATATATTGTTAATATTAACAGACCTATTACCCTTTTTTGGGGTACTCCAGAAATTACCTTTGTATCTGTCGATTTTGTTCCGTTAAGAGCGACGTGTTGAGTTCTGTCTGCAAGGAAGTCTTAAATCCAGTCGCAAGTCTATTCTTATACTAGATACACTAAACAGCATTGCAGGACAGTGTTAAACGAATCCCTCAAGTCAAGGAACAGGGTATCAAGCTGAGAGACTTTGTTAACGGAGCTGTGGATCTTACAGGGTGTTTCGAAAATTACCGGTATATTTGAAACGGCAATAAAAACTAAACGAGCAGCGATAGAACAGTACATTGTCAGGCAGACAAACTTTCGAAATTACAGTAGTTACAATTTTCAACAACAGATGGCGCTGTGGTCTGGGAAACTCTACAGTACGATGTTTTCCACATATCCACCATGCGTAGCAATAATATGGCATAGTCTCTGAATGAAATTACCCGAAACCTTTGACAACGTGTCTGGCGGAATGGCTTCACATGCAGATGAGGTGTACTGCTTCAGCTGTTCAATTGTTTCTGGATTCTGGCGGTACACCTGGTCTTTTAAGTGTCCCCACAGAAAGAAGTCACAGGGGTTCATGTCTGGCGAATAGGGAGGCCAATCCACGCCGCCTCCTGTATGTTTCGGATAGCCCAAAGCAATCACACGATCATCGAAATATTCATTCAGGAAATTAAAGACGTCGGCCTTGCGATGTGGCCGGGCACCATCTTGCATAAACCACGAGGTGTTTGCAGTGTCGTCTAAGGCGGTTTGTACCGCCACAAATTCACGAAGAATGTCCAGATAGCGTGATGCAGTAATCGTTTCGGATCTGAAAAATGGGCCAATGATTCCTTTGGAAGAAATGGCGGCCCAGACCAGTACTTTTTGAGGATGCAGGGACGATGGGACTGCAACATGGGGCTTTTCGGTTCCCCATATGCGCCAGTTCTGTTTATTGACGAAGCCGTCCAGGTAAAAATAAGCTTCGTCAGTAAACCAAATGCTGCCCACATGCATATCGCCGTCATCAATCCTGTGCACTATATCGTCAGCGAATGTCTCTCGTGCAGCAATGGTAGCGGCGCTGAGGGGTTGCCGCGTTTGAATTTTGTATGGATAGAGGTGTAAACTCTGGCGCATGAGACGATACGTGGACGTTGGCGTCATTTTGACCGCAGCTGCAACACGGTGAACGGAAACCCGAGGCCGCTGTTGGATCACCTGCTGCACTAGCTGCGCGTTGCCCTCTGTGGTTGCCGTACGCGGTCGCCCTACCTTTCCAGCACGTTCATCCGTCACGTTCCCAGTCCGTTGAAATTTTTCAAACAGATCCTTTATTGTATCGCTATTCGGTCCTTTGGTTACATTAAACCTCCGTTGAAAACTTCGTCTTGTTGCAACAACACTGTGTTCTAGGCGGTGGAATTCCAACACCAGAAAAATCCTCTGTTCTAAGGAATAAACCATGTCGTCTACAGCACACTTGCACGTTGTGAACAGCACACGCTTACAGCAGAAAGACGACGTACAGAATGGCGCACCCACAGACTGCGTTGTCTTCTATATCTTTCGCATCACTTGCAGCGCCATCTGTTGTTGAAAATTGTAACTACTGTAATTTCGAAAGTTTGTCCGCCTGAAAATGTACTGTTGTCCCAAGCATATTGCCGTTTCAAATATACCAGTCATTTTTGAAACACCCTGTATGTAGGAACAGAGCGAACTGAGTTTCGCAGGATCTCTGTTAGCGGAGTCCGTGTTGATTTTTATAGAGGACATTTCCCTTCTCCAAGAACATCATAATTCTAGAGGATAGAACATATCCACAATTCAACAACAGATGGGCGTCAACGATATAGGTCTATAGTTGTAGGCATCTGTCTTATAGCCCTTCTTAAAAACTGGAATAATCTGCGCTTTCTTCCAGTCGCTAGGTACCCTTCGTTGCTCAAGTGGTTTACAATACACTACTGCTAGAAGTTGAGCAAGATCTTTCGCATAATTTTCCGAATTATGCCAATAACTGATATTTGTGATGAACTGCAACCATTTAACCTTCGTGTGATATTTGTATTCAATAGGAAAGATTCACAGGGAGATTTAGGCAAAAGCTGTCTAAGAGGTGACTACTATAGCATTTTCATTTAGACACTGACGGTTCACTCGCTCAGAATTCCTGTAGAATACTATTATTAGTGACTAGTTATGCCTTCATGTTGACCCCTGAAAAAGAAATTAATGACTGAAACCCCAACAAAACACATTTCGTCGAGCAAAGGACAATGTGAACAGATAATATTTTGCTTGTGGTGGCATAAAATTGGTCTGAACAATGAACTGCTCACCAGAGACGTATCCGTGGCATTTGTTACCAACAATTGGGATACTTCTCGGTCGCACTGTGGAAAAGGACAACAAAACTGCTGCTGGAAAAGGAAAACAAAACTGCTGCAAGTGTTGCTACTGCACAATAACGCTCTCCTGAGCTCTGGTGATTCCACACGAAGAAGCTATCTGGGAGTTTGTTTGGAAAGCAGTCCCTTACCCGCTTATTGTTCCGGTTTTGCACTCTCTGATGAAGAAAATTCCTTTCCGGACGAAAATGTAACTCAAATCTCGACTGGTGACATCTATAACTCATAAAAATCAGGCTTCTGCAGGAATGGAACCATTGTCTAACGGAGGTAAAGTTATTTTAAGTAATGAGAGAATACACTGTTGATGCTTAATTTATCTCTTAAGTTTACTGTTCAGTAAAGTAACAGAAAAAACGCTATTGAAACACGTAATGTACGATACAAATGAATTGCAAACTACTATAATAATCTTATGATTTAAGTCTACTTTAATAAAGCATAAAGTAACACGAACATCCGTAAACTTTCATGAATCAGCAAGTAATTACGCACGTTCGGTTTCAAAGCCGTCTGTGTGTAAGTGCTGTCCTGTGTTATACTCATATAGAATGGAAATGTTTCAGTTGGAGTCGACACCTAAAGAAAATTAGTAAATTATTCGGTGGCATAATTTTAATTAGTAAAGTTGTGTTACGCACAAAATTTGCAGATTGTGCATATGGCTGGACATAGACTACTGAGAGGTGGCCAGCTTTATGTACAGATCCGTACTCCTGCATTGGCTGGGTCCTTCGACGATACGATGTCCCAACGAAGCATCTAAATGGAAATGAGCGTTTGGCGTCATTGGCCGGGAGGCCCCTCGCGGGGCAGGTCCGGCCGCCATATCGCAGGTCTTATTACATTCGGCGCCACATTGGGCGACCTGCACGCCGGATGGGGATGAAATGATGATGAACACAACACAACACCCAGTCCTTGAGCGGAGAAAATCTCCGACCCAGCCGAGAATCGAACCCGGGCCCAGAGGACGGCAATCCGTCACGCTGACCACTCAGCTACTGGGGCGGACAACGAAGCATCTGTAAATTGTATAGAATTTGTTAATCTATAAAACAGAAACGTAGCTTGCTTGTACTGTTCTGATTCACTGTCTTTTAGCGTGATATTTCAGCTGCTTTTATAGCACACTTAGCTGTACAGTTTTATCTGGTTTGTGACATTTTACCAAGTCCTATATTTCCTGTGCTCGATATATATATATATATATATATATATATATATATATATATATATATATATGCTGCGGCCAGCCCGCCCCCTTCGGGGGGAATTGAAAATCAATAAAGAAAAAAAAAAAAGCCGTGTTGGTATGTGTCTTTTTGGAGTTGTATTAGATTATAATGATGTAAAAGTTTTTCCTCTGTTTCGTGCCTTATGTTTATAAGAGTTGTGAGAAAATGACGTAGTAAATCATGATGTAAAATATCTCAGGTTTTTATTTCCTCCTTCATAAACGATATTTAAAAAAACTGACAAGAGTGTCAATAATGATTTAAATAGTAAATCACAGCTCCAATTACTTTATTTCATATACAGCAGAACGCTTTCCAGTATTTTATTGTCATTTACAAGTGCTTATCGAACTTACACCAGTGTTGTATGTCACGGCTGTGTGTTTGTGTGTGTTTTGTTCTGCTTCATTCGACCTGCGGCCTTCCTGCAACTGGAAGAAATAAATCTGGGAAATTTGAGATTCTGCTGTTAAAATATAAAATTTTTTGTGTGTCTGCTTTTAGGTATTGTGCCTCGTTCATCATACAGATAGTCGCACATGGCAAACCATCATTCACACTGTTCCCTTTTCGACGTATATGGCACAAAGATATTGCAACAATATTGTTTCCCCAAGGAGGTTCTCTTTTAGTGCGGTACATTTATATTTACATTAAATCAGTAATTATGCTTTAAAATATGTTTCGTTCCTAAATGATAAGTGAAAATGTGTGAAGTATTGAACACATTTTTGGATTTATTTCATACGTGAGAAACACTAGAAGAACTTAATCGATAGACTAAATTGACATTAGGAATTTTTATTACTACCTTTCTGTAGTGTGCCAAACTACCTGTTGCATGTGATTTTTGAAGTGATGAAGTGTCTTACGATTCTCTTCTGAGTCTGAGGACGGGTATCCTGTGGATTTTATATTCGTAGCAACGGCTAATTTTGTGAACCGGTTATGTGTGTAACAACTGTGTTCAGTGTATTTAGTATGAATATTCCTGCCCGTCCGTAGTTTCAAAAACCGTAACTCGTGCTGTAATTTAGAATTTAAATCAGTCTCAGAACTTATTGTAAATTAGCATGAACACTTATTTAGTCTGAAAGAAGAGAAAAAAATCCACTACTCTCTTTCTCTACCTCTTCTCTCTGCTTTAACGTATACCGTTCTTCGTTTCGTTTTAACACTAAAGTGACGTCCCGGTAATACAGAGTACGGCCCCATTCGCTCGTTGTGGACCACTGGCACTATACATGGAGAGGTACGGACGGACACGGCGAGCGTGGCCGTCGTCTTGTTCCAGAGCTGGTGGACGCCGCGGACGTCCCGGTGCGTGACGCTGCCGCCAGCGGAGATGGACGCAGCTTACGCCGTGTCGCAGCCTGTCTTCCTGTCAGTACCGCTCGACGGCAGATTTGTGACGTCGTCGGGTGATGTGCTCAACGCTGCGTCAGAGAAACGACGGACGCAACGGCAAGAAAAACGTCACAAGCCCTGAGATCGATGTAGGCAGATCGAGTAAGGAACGCCATTGTTCTGATGCGGAAGGGGGATGGGAAGCGTTAATAGTCAGACAACGACGTCTACAGAAAGAAATTAGCAGAATTACTCGATTCAACGGAAGCAGTAGTTTATCACTGATCAAAAACGAAAGAAGTCAACAAGGGTAAATGCTGTGGTCAGATACGAGAATCTGTTGCAATATTTATGATGGCTTTGTTTTCGTTCTTCTTGTTAAACTTTTAGTTTGTTCTCAAGTAGCCAAGGAGTTCAGTGAAAATCATGATACTTTGAAATGAGACACTGTACCGGGATAATCTTGATCTGACGCCTATATCTACATCTACATCTGTACTCCACAATTCACCGTTAATTGCATGGCAGAGGGTGTGTCCTATTGTATCAGTTATTAAAGTTCCTTCCCGTTCCATTCATTTATGGAAGAATGATTGTTTGAATCTCTATGTGCGTGCTATAATTATTCTTATTTTGTCCTAACGATCGTTTTGTGAGCGATATGCATGGGGTTGTAGTACACTCATTTAAAACCCGTTCTAGACTTTCTCGGGATAATTTACGCCAATCTTCATGAGTCTGCCAGTTGAATTTCTTCGTATTTCTGTGACACTCTCCCATGGATCAAACAAAGCTGTGACCATTTTTGCTGCCCTTCTCTGTGTACGTTTCATATCCACTGTTAGTGCTATTTGGTACAGGTCCCACACATTCGAACAATCCTCTAGAACCAGTCACACGAGTTATTTGTAAGCAGTTTCCTTTGTAGACTGATTGCACTTCCCCAGTATTCTACTAATAAACCGAAGTGTACCACTTGCTTGACCCATGACTGACCCTATATAATCGTTCCATTTCACATCCCTAAAGAGTGTTACACCAAGATATTTGTATGACTTGCCCAGTTCCACCAGAGACTCATTGATATTATAGTTGCAGTGTACTACGTTTTCCGTTTTGCGACGTGCACAGTTTCACATTTTTGAATAATTAAAGCAAGTTGCCAACCTTTGCACCACTTTCAAAACTTATGATCTGACTGAATATTTCTGCAGCTTCTTTCAGACTGTACCTAATTCAAGATAACTACATCACTTGCAAAAAGTCTGAGGCTGCTATTAATATTGTCTGCAAGGTCGTTAGATCTACATCTACATTTGCATGGATACTCTGCAAATCATATTAAAGTGCCTGGCAGAGGGTTCATTGAGCCGCCTACACAATTCTCTTTTATTGCAATCTCGTATGGCGCGCGGAAAGAATGAACACCTATATCTTTCCGTACGAGCTCTGATTTCCCTTATTTTATCTGAGTCATCGTTCCTCCATATGTTGGTCGGTGTCAACAAATTATTTTCGCATTCGCTGGAGAAAGTTGGTGATTGAAATTGCGTGAGAAGATTCCGTCGCAACGAAACAGCCTTTCTTTTAATGATTTCCAGCCCAAATCCTGTATAATTTCTGCGATACTTTCTCCCATATTTCGCGACAATACAAGACGTGCTGCCTTCTTTGAACTTTTTCGATGTACTCCGTCAGTCCTGCCTGGTAAGGATCCCACACCGCGCAGCAGTATTCTAAAAGAGGACGGACAAGCGTAGTGCAGGCAGTCTCCTTAGTAGGTCTGTTACATTTTCTAAGTATCCTGCAAATAAAACGCAGCCTTTGTTTAGCCTTCCCCACAACATTTTCTATGTGTTCTTTCCAATTTAAGTTGTTGGTTAATGTAATACCTATGTATTTGGTTGAATTTACAGCTTTTAGATTAGACTGATGTATCGTGTACCCGAAGTTTAACGTTTTCCTTTTAGCACTGATATGTATGACCTCACAGTTTTCGTTATTTAGGGTCAACTGCCACTTTTCGCACAATTCAGATATCTTTTCTAAATCGGTTTTCAGTTAGTTTTGCTCTTCTGAACACTTTATTAGTCGATAAACGACAGTGTCATCTGCAAACAACCGAAGACGGCTGCTCAGAATGTCTCCAAAATCGTTTATATAGATAAGGAACACCAAAGGGCCAATAAAACTACCTTGGGGAAATCACTTCTGTTTTACTCGATGATTTTCCGTCAGTTACTACGAACTGTGACCTCTCTGACAGGAAATCACAAATCCAGTTACATAACTGAGACGATATTCCATAAGCACGCAATTTCACTACGAGCCGCTTGTGTGGTACAGTGTCAAAAGCCTTCCGTAAACCCAGAAATACGGAATCGATCTGAAGCCCCTTGTCAATAGCACTCAACACTTCATGTGAATAAAGAGATAGTTGTGTTTCACAGGAACGATGTTTTCTAAACCCATGTTGACTGTGTGTCAATAGACCGCTTTCTTCGAGGTAATTGATAATGTTCGAACACAATATATGTTCTAAAATCCTATTGCATATCGACGTTAACGATATGGGCCTGTAATTTAGTGGAATACTCCTACTACCTCTCTTGAACATTGGTGTGACCTGTGCATCTTTCCAGTCTTTGGGTACGGATCTTCTGTCGAGCGAACGGTTGTATATGATTGTTAAGTATGGAGCTACTGCATCAGCATACTCCGAAAGGAACCTAATTGGTATACAGTCTGGACCAAAAGACTTGCTACTCGAGGATATTTGCTTCCGCGTTACTCATGTTGGCAGCTGTTCTTGACTCACATTCTGGAATATTTACTTCGTCTTCTTTTGTGAAGGCATTTCGGAAGGCTGTGTTTAGTAACTCTGCTTTGGTAGCACTGTCTTCGGTAATCGCTCCATTGCTATCACGCAGAGAACGCTTTGATTGTTTCTTGCCGCTAACATACTCCACATTCTCTGCCTGGTTTCGAGACAAAGATCCGTAGTGGAAACTGTTATAGGCGTCTAGCATTGAACTCCGCGCTAAACTTCTAGCTTCTGTAAAGGATCGCCAATCTTGTGGATTTTGCGTCTGTTTAAATTTGGCATGTTTGTTTCGTTGTTTCTGCCACAGCGTTCTAACCCGTTTTGCGTACCAAGGAGGATCAGCTCGATCGTTTTTTAGTTTATTTGGTATAAATCTCTCAATTGCTGCCGATACTATTTCTCTGAATTTAAGCCACATCTGGTCTACACTTACATTATTAATTTGCAATGAGTTGATATTGTCTCTCAGGAAGGCGTCAAGTGAATTTTCATCTGTTTTCTTGAATAGGTATATTTTCCGCTTATTTTTCGAGGATTTGAGGATTACGATATTCAATCTCGCTACGACAACCCTGTGTTCACTAATCCCTATATCGGTTTTGATGCTCGTTATTAACTCAGGATTAATTGTGTAAGTAGGCTGTTTAGGTTCTTATGTCGGTAACGCCACGTACCGCTCTGATGAAAATCACTGACAGTGCTGTGTGCAGTCTGTGGCTGGTTTGAATCGTTGGAATATTCGCTATTATAGTGTTGGGCAGTTGGATGTGAACAGAGCGTAGCGTTGCGCAGTTGGAGGTGAGCCGCCAGCAGTGGTGGATGTGGGGAGAGAGATGGCGGAGTTTTGAGAGCGGATGATCTGGACGTGTGTCATCTGAGAGAATAATTTGTAAGACTGGATGTCATGAACTGATATGTATATTATGACTTTTGAACACTATAAAGGTAAATACATTGTTTTTTCTCTATCAAAATCTTTCATTTGCTAACTATGCCTATCAGTAGTTATTGCCTTCAGTAGTTAGAATCTTTTATTTAGCTGGCAGTAATGGCGCTCGCTGTACTGTAGTAGTTCGAGTAACGAAGATTTTTCTGAGGTAAGTGATTCATAAAAGGTATAGGTTATTGTTAGTCAGGGCCATTCTTTTGTAGGGATTTTTGAAAGTCAGATTGCGTTGCGCTAAAAATATTGTGTGTCAGTTTAGTGTTGATCAGAATAAGAAAAGAGAGTAATGTCTGAGTACGTTCAGTTTTGCTCAGCTGTTTGAAAAGCAAACAAAATAAGGGGTTTATCAGCACAATAATTCATAAAGTTTTCTAAGGGGATGTTTCATTTGTTGCTAAAAGGTTATGTGTGTTTTCACAACCGTTTACTATTCGCGTGGGCTCATGAACTAACTGCTCAAATAGTTTTCAGTGAATGCATTTAGCACAATTTCGGATGATACTTTATACGTACCTCCGGAATTAAACAAGTATTTTCGCCAACATTGTTGTTGTTGTAGTGGTCTTCAGTCCTGAGATTAGTTTGATGCAGCTCTCCACACAATTCTATCCAGTGTAAGCTTCTTCGTCTCCCAGTACTCACTGCAACCTACATCCTTCTGAATCTGCTTAGTGTATTCATCTCTTGGTCTCCCTCTACGATTTTTACCCTCCACGCTGCACTCCAATACTAAACTAGTGATCCCTTGATGCCTCAGAACATGTTCTACCAACCGATCCCTTCTTCTGGTCAAATTGTGCCATAAACTTCTCTTCTCCCCAATCCTATTCAATACTTCCTCATTAGTTATGTGATCTACCCATCTAATCTTCAGCATTCTTCTGTAGCACCACATTTCGAAAGCTTCTATTCTCTTCTTGTCCAAACTATTTATCGTCCATGTTTCACTTCCATACATGGCTACACTCCATACAAACACTTTCAGAAACGACTTCCTGACACTTAAATCTATACTCGATGTTAACAAATTTCTCTTCTTCAGAAACGCTTTCCTTGCCATTGCAAGTCTACATTTTATATATTCTCTACTTCGAACATCATCAGTTATTTTGCTCCCCAAATAGCAAAACTCCTTTACTACTTTAAATGTCTCATTTCCTAATCTAATTCCCTCAGCTTCACCCGACTTAATTCGACTACATTCCATTATCCTCGTATTGCTTTTGTTGATGTCCATCTTATATCCTCCTTTCAAGACACTGTCCATTCCGTTCAACTGCTCTTCCAAGTCCTTTGCTGTCTCTGAGAATTACAATGTCATCGGCGAACCTCAAAGTTTTTATTTCTTCTCCAAGGATTTTAATACCTACTCCAAATATTTATTTTGTTTCCTTCACTGTTTGCTCAATTAACAGATTGAATAACATCGGTGAGACGCTACAACTCTGTCTCACTCCCTTCCCAACCACTGCTTCTCTTTCATACCCTCGACTCTTATAACTGCAATCTGGCATTTGTACAAATTATAAATAGCCTTTCGCTCCCTGTATTTTACCCCTACCACCTTTAGAATTTGAAAGAGAGTATTCCAGTCAACATTGTCAAAAGCTTTCTCTAAGCCTACAAATGCTAGAAACGTAGGTTTGCCTTTCCTTATTCTTTCTTCTAAGATAAGTCGTATGGTCAGTATTGCCTCATGTGTTCCAACATTTCTACGGAATCCAAACTGATCTTCCCCGAGGTCGGCTTCTACCAGTTTTTTCCAATCGTCTGTAAAGAATTCGCATAGCATTTTGCAGCTGTGACTTACTAAACTGATAGTTCGGTAATTTTCGCCTGTGTCAACTCCTGCTTTCTTCGGGATTGGAATTATTATATTCTTCTTGAAGTCTGAGGGTATGTCGCCTGTCTCATACATCTTGCTGACCAGATGGTAGAGTTTTGTCAGGACTGGCTCTCCCAAGGCCGTCAGTAGTTTTGATGGAATGTCGTCTACTCCCGGGGTCTTGTTTCGACACAGGTCCTTCAGTGCTCTGACAAACTCTTCACGCAGTATCGTATCTCCCATTTCATTTCCATCTACATCCTCTCCGATTTCAATGATATAGTCCCAAGTACATCGCCCTTGTATAGACCCTCTATATACTCCTTCCACCTTTCTGCTTTCCCTTCTTTGCTTAGAACTGGGTTTCCATCTCAGCTCTGGATATTCATACAAGTGGCTCTCTTTTCTCCAGAGGTCTCTTTAATTTTCCTGTATGCAGTATCTATCTTACCCCTAGTGATATTCGCCTTTACATCCTTACATTTGTCCTCCAGCCATCCCTGCTTAGCCATTTTTCATTTCCTGTCGATCTCATTTTTGAGACGTTTGTATTCCTTTTTGTCTGCTTCACATACTGAATTTTTATATTTTCTCCTCTCATCAATTAAATTTAATATTTCTTCTGTTACCCAATGATTTCTACTAGCCTTCGCCTTTTTACCTACTTGATCCTCTGCTGCCTTCGCCACTTCATCCCTCAAAGCTATCCATTCTTCTTCTACTGTATTTCTTTCCCTCATTCTTCTCAATTGTTCCTTTATGCTCTTCCTAAAACACTCTACAACCTCTGATTCCTTCAGTTAATCTAGGTCCCATCTCCTCAAATTCCCACCTTTTTGCAGTTTCTTCAGTTTTAATCTACAGTTCATAACCAATAGATTGTAGTCAGAGTCCACCTCTGCCGCTGGAAATGTCTTACAATATAAAACCTGGTTCCTAAATCTCTGTCTTACCATTATATAATCTATCTGATATCTTCTAGTATCTCCAGGGTTCTTCCATGTATACAACCTTCTTTCATGATTCTTGAACCAAGTGTTAGCTATGATTCAGTTACGCTCTGCGCAAAATTCTACCAGGCGGCTTCCTCTTTCATTTCTGAGCCCCAATCCATATTCACCTACAACATTTCCTTCTCTCCCTTTTCCTACTCTCGAATTCCAATCACCCATGACTATTAAATTTTCGTCTCCCTTCACTACCTGAATAATTTCTTTTATATCATCATACATTTCATCAATTTCTTCGTCATCTGCAGAGCTAGTTGGCATATAAACTTGTACTACTGTTGTAGGCGTGGGCTTCGTGTCTATCTTGTCCGCAATAATGCGTTCACTATGTTGCTCGTAGTAGCTTACCCGAACTCCTATTTTTTATTCATTCTTGAACCTACTCCTGCATTACCCCTATTTGATTTTGTATTTATGATCCTGTATTTGCCTGACCAAAAATCTTGTCTCTCCTGCCACCGAACTTCACTAATTCCCACCATATCTAACTTTAACCTATCCATTTCCCTTTTTAAATTTTCTAACCTACTTGTCCGATTAAGGGATCTGACATTCCACGCTCCGATCTTTCTCCTGATAACGACGTCCTCCTGAGTAGTCCCCACTCGGAGATCCGAATGGAGGACTATTTTTCCTCCGGAATATTTTACCCAGGAGGACGCCATCATGATTTATCCATACAGTAAGGCTGCATGCCCTCTGGAAAAATTACGGCCGTAGTTTCCCCTTGCTTTCAGCCGTTCGCAGTACCAGCACAGCAAGGCCGTTTTGGTTAATGTTACAAGGCCAGATCAGTCAATCACCCAGACTGTTGCCCCTGCAACTACTGAAAAGGCTGCTGCCCCTCTTCAGGAACCATGCGTTTGTCTGGCCTCTCAACAGATTCCCTTCGTTGTGGTTGCACGTACGGCACGGCTATCTGTGTCGCTGAGGCACGCAAGCCTCCGCACCAACGGCAAGGTCTATGGTTCATGGGGGATCCATGTATACAACCTTCTTTTATGATTATTCACCCATGTGTTAGCTATGATTAAGTTATGCTCCGTGCAAAATCCTACCCGACGGCTTCCTCTTTAATTTCTTACGCCCAACATATCGAGGGTAAATTAAAGTCACCACCAACTATTATCGTATGAGTCGGGTACATGTTTGGAAAAAACTCAAGGTTTCTTTGAAACTTTCAGCAACTGTATCATCTGAACTTGGAACTCGGTAAAACGATCCAGTTATTATTTTATTCTAGTTGCCAACATTGACCTTAATATACAACCTGAACAGTAAGGGTACCAACACACTTACATGGAACACACCCGAACATACTTCTACATTTGACCATGATTCTCCATCCAAGATAACATGCTGCCTTGTCCCTACTAAAAAGTCCTCAAATAAGTCACAATTTAACTTGATGCCCCATACGATCGTACTTTTCATAATAAACTTAGATGGTACTGAGTCAAGAGCTTTTCGGAAATCAAGAAATAATGCATCTACCCGACGACTTTGATCCAAGGCTTTCAGTATGTCATATCAGGAAAGTGCAACTTGGGTTTCACATGATCGATGTTTTCGGATTCCATGCTGGTTGGCATGGAACAGGTCATTCTGTTTGAGATACGTCATTATGTTTGAGCTCAGAATATAATATCCTACATCAACTCGATGTCATTGTTATTGGACGGTATTTCTGTTGCTCAATTCCACTACCCTTCTTATAGAAGTGTGTGAGCCGTTCTTTTTTCCCAAAACTGGACACTGTGTTTTGTTCGAGAGATCTACGATAGAGTATAGGTGGAAGATGGGCTAACTGAGTCTCAGATTCAGTGTATAGCCCTACAAGGATCCATCGGGCGTTGGAGCTTAGTTCAATTTTAACTTTTTCAGGTGTTTCTCAATACCACTGATGCTAATACTTATTTCAATCATCTTTTCAGTGGTACCAGGATTCAACTGGGGCAGTTCTCTTGGTTTTTCTTCTGTAAAAGAACTTTTGAAACGGAGTTAAGCATTTACGGTTTTGCGTTGCTACCCTCAATTTCACTTACTGTCTCATTCGCTAGGGAAAAGACACTAACTTAAGTGCCACTTTACATATGGCCAGGCGTTTTTTGGATTTCATGAAAGATCATTTGACAATATTCTGCTACGGTAGTCACCAAAGGGTGTATGCATTGCTCTCTTGTCAGCTAAATGTGTTTCATTCACAATCCTACTATCTCTAGTCCTATGCTTTTCATTATTTACTATGCCTGTTATGCAGTAATCTCTGTTTCCTTAGAAGTTTCGTTAGAGTGAGTGTCTTCCATGGAGGGTCCCTCCTATTATGAGCTGTTCTGCCTGGTACATATTTAGCCGTGCAGATCAGTTATTCTTTTAACCTTGAGCCATAGTTTCTCCACATGCTCCTTTACTGAGCTGAAAGTTTCAGTTGTTCACTGAGATATGACAGTACTAATTTGTTATCTAGTTTACAGAGCATATATACATTTCTGCTTGTTTTAGTTGTCGTTTGTACTTTGGTAATCTTTGTTGTCACAACTAAATCATGGTCACTGATACCAGTTTTGATCCAGTCGTCCTCAAACAGGTCAGGTCTATTTGTTACCACTAGATTCGTTATTGTTCCAGGTGTTCTATGTAGTTTTCAGAGAAGGCATTTCGTAATGTTTCGCAGGATATGTTAGCGTACCCAACAATGACAAAACTTAGAATGATTTAAGTCTGCACCGATGATTGCAGTATGGTTAGGGCACTTAGGTACAAGTAAAATGATAAAATGACGTTTTCTCTGACGTTTTTCTTTTCATCAGGAGATGAGTGTGATGGGCGATAGAAGGATCCAATTATCATTCTATGAACAACCCCGATACTGATCTTGTCCAAACAGTTTTACATGCAGCTTCAATTTCTGTAGCAATATTGCTGCTGACATTATTGCAACCTACAGGTAAACAGAAATAGGAGTCTTATAGAAACAATATTTTTGTCATGACAATCGAACTTCGAATTCATGTAGGGCATAAGACTTTAAAATGTAATCCAAGTTACTAATAATACGACACTGTGCAAAGCTTTGTGACAAGTTTGACATAGATAAGCTTTTGGAGTATTAGACGTAAGTGGACACCTGCTTACTTGCAAATTTTACCAGGAAAATTTGAGGATGAGTACAGTGGGTACCTTCAACCTACATTTGGATGATATAGCTTCTGCTGACAGACAGAAATATATTTCTTGATTTTATTTCGATAAAAGACTGTAATCCAGTTTCTTTATTTTCTTGGTGTCATATAAAATATATATGTACCCTATCTAAGAATATTCCACAAGCGCCGGCCGCGGTGGTCTAGCGGTTCAGGCACTCAGTCCGGAACCGCGCGACTGCTACGGTCGCAGGTTCGAATCCTGCCTCGTACATGGATGTGTGTGATATCCTTAGGTTAGTTAGGTTTAAGTAGTTCTAAGTTCTAGGGGACTGATGACCACAGATGTTAAGTCCCATAGTGCTCAGAGCCATTTGAACCATTTGAACCATTATTCTACAAGCATACATGATTGAAATTAATTGTTGATAAATGCCTACCACCAGTTTAGTTGCATTAAATACTTCTTTAAAATGTGCTACTGTTCCTGTGTTTAGACAATATAACATAGTTTCCTAGTTTTTTATTCTATTAGTCTTTAAATCAGTTCACACCCATATACTATAGAAAAAACATAACTTTACACTTAATAAGCACGTCAATCCGTATACCTCTGAAACAAAGGTTATTAATTTCAGGAGAATTTGACAGGAAGTGACAATCTGGACAGCTATCGTGAGGCACATTATTTTTATTTGATTGTCTTGACGCAATACTTTTTGAAATACCGTTACCGGTTTGGGCTATGCAATAGTAATCTTTAGAATATACTAGTAAAAGAAAACTTGTTATTAGCTACGACATTAAGAGTTTAAAATTAAAGGATAGAAACACGGTTAACCTCTTATGGTACTGCACTGGAACAAGTCCCACCATGTAAGAATATCATGGCGGATGCAAGGCTATGTTAGAGGTCGTTGATGCATGCTTAACGTACGGATTAGCTTGATAATGGTAAACGCAGCTTCTGGTTTTTCCGTATCGCCTACAGCATCCACTGCTTGCTGTTCCTGGTAACAATTCCAGTTGAAAGTTGCCTATCTAAATGCTTCCAGGGGCAATAAAAATTCGATTTCCAGAATTTTGTGCAATCACTGACCAAATTTAAAAATGTATAATGCTATTACATAATCTTGTGTCAAAAGTTTACTGCAGTAAGACATGTATGTATTACAGTTTGAAATTCCGTGTCTGTCCTGAGGCACAATAACTCATGGCTCGCAAATACCCGGGCTTCATTCATCCAGTATGTGAGATTGAGGGCACCTAGCGAATTCCAAAATGCTTCAAACATAATTTCATACCTTTTAAAAAAAACTCTCTGATACTCCCCAGAAAATGATGAAAGAAAAAAAGTTTATCGCTTACCACATCCTCGCTGTTCAGGATGAGACATGGCGTTTTAAATTACTGCTTATTATTAATTCTATTCGCAGCACAATTTACAAACAGTTCCAGCATATACCACTGACAGCACTGAATGTACCTCCAAAATTATTTCACTCTATTACATAGAGTTCAGGAAATTTTGCGTCATATATATTGAGATGCGTCAAGAAACAGAATGTTTCATCTAGTGTTTCATGATGAGAGTACTTAAAGACTTCAAACAAATTTTAAAAATAATCTCAAATCTTCCGTAAACTTTTTCTCTCTTACTTGCTTGCTGTTCTTGTGGTCTTCAGTCCAAAGACTCGTTTCACGCAAGTCACCACGCTACTTTATCCAGAGCGAGCCTCTTCATATCCGAAAAATGAAACACATCCATTTGCACCTGCTTGTTGTACTCGTCTCTAGGGCTTTCTTTTTAATTTTTACATCCACACTTCCTTCCAATACCGAAATGACGATTCTTTGATGTCTCACAATGTGTCCTATCAGCCGACCTCTTCTTTTAATCAAGTTATCCCACAAATTTCTTTTTTTCCCCAGTTCTACTCAACACTTCTTCATAGTTACACGATCTACTCGTCTTATTTTTTAACATTCCTCTATAGCGCCACTTTTCAAAAGGTTCTATTTTCTTCTTGTCTGAATAGTTTACCGTCCATATTTCACATTCGTACATGGCCACATTTCACACGGATACCTTCAGAAGAGTCTTCCTAATACTTAAGTCTGTATTCTATATTAAAAATTGCTCTTATTCAAAACTCTTGTCTTGCTATTGCTAGTGTACGCTTTATATCCTCTCTACTCCTACTATCATCAGTCATATTGCTCCCCAAAAAGCAAAATTCATGTACTCTTTTAAGAGGCCCGTTTCTTAATCTAATTCCCTGAACATACCTGATTTAATTCGACTACATTCCATTATGCTTATTTTTCTTTTGTTGGTGTTCATCTTATATCTTCCTTTCAAGACGCTGTCCATTCCGTTCAACTGCTCTTCCAAGTAGTTTGCTGTCTCCGACAGAATTACAGTGTCATCTGCAAACCTTAAGACTTTTATTTTTCCTTCCCGACTTTAATTAATTTGCAAATTTTCCTTTAGTTTTCTTTACGGCTTGCTGAATGTACAGATTGAATATCACCAGGGGTAGGTTACAACCTTACTTCATTTCCTTCTCAATCACTGCTTCCCTTTCACGACCCTCGACTTTTATAACTGGAGTCTGATATCCATACAAGTTGTAAATAGAGTTTCGCTCCCTGTATTTTATCCCGGTATATTCAGAATTTCAAAAAGATTATTCCAGTCAACACTGTCAAAACCTTTCTCTAAGTCTAAAAATGCTATAAACGTAGGTTTCCCTTTCCTTAACCTGTCTTCTAAGAAAAGTCATGGTGACAGTATTGTTTCATGTGTCTCATCATTTCTCCAGAAAAAATACTGCTCTCTCCCGAAATCTGCTTCTACCAGTTTTTTTCCATTCTTTTGCAAATGATTCATGTCAGTATTTTGCAGCCATGACTCATTAAAATGATACTTCGGTAAAACAATTTCCAGCACCTGCTTTCTTTGGAACTGGAATTACTGCATTCTTCTTTAATTCTAAGGGTGCATAAATTCTAAAATTTAACACATTAACTTAATGATAAAGCACTTAAACGATTAAAGCTGTTTTATACATGTGAGTTCTATTCTTTAAGGAATCAGGTGTTAACTGATATTTACCAAGCAATCAGTGAGGCGCCAATGGCAAAATTCTAGTAAATAAAGAGACAGTAGCGCTTATAGCAGCAGGAAACTACGTAGGCGATAGAAAGTTACGCAAACTCTTAGTACAAAACAAATAGCACTACTAAAAATAGTCATTAAACAAGTGTTCCTCACATCTGTTCATAAGCACTCAAGAGTTCTTCGATTCTTTTTTTTATCTGTGTTCTGACTAGTTTGATAGTTTGATGCCGCCCCACCACAAATTCCTCTCCCGTGCCAAACTTTTCACTTATGACATCAGTTGTTTCCTGGACGTATTCCAGTCTCTCACTTCCTCTACAATTTTAACCTTCTATTACTCCCTTTAATACCATGGAGAAGCACGAGCTGTTGTCGGCTCCTGCAATTTTCGGAACTGTATTGATGATTTTTTTCCAAAAGTCAGATGGAATATCGCCAGACTCGTACATTCTTTGTCTTATTCTTTCTTAAGTCTTCCAAAGTTCTTTTAAATTCTGATTCTAATACTAGATCTACTGTTTCTTCTATAACGACTCATATTTCTTCTTCTATCACATCAGACAAATCTTACCCCTCATAGCGGCTTTCAACGTATTCTTTCCACCTATCCGCTCTCTCCTCTGCATTTAACAGTCGAATTCCCATTGTACCCTTAATATTAGCGCCCTCGTTTTTAATTTCGCCGAAGTTTGTTTTGATTTTTCCCTACGCTGAGTCAATACTCCCGACAGTCATTTCTTTTTCGATTTCTTCACATTTCTCACGCAGCCACTTCGCCCAAGTTTCCCTGTAATTTCTATTTATTTAATTTCTAACCGACTTGTATTTGTGTATTCATGAATTTGCTTCATCGTTCTTCATCGTTTTTGTACTTCCTTCCTTCATCGATCAACTGAAATATTTCTTCCTTTACCCACGGTTCAATCACAGTTATCTTCCTTGTACCTACGTTTTCCTTTCCAACTCCTCTCACTGATGTTTTTACAGATGTCAACTGTTCTGCATCTAAACTATCTACTCAGATATTCATTAACGCAGTATTTTTCGCCTTAGAGAACTTCAAGTTTATATATTCATTCATTAGCACTTCCTTATCCCACTTCTTGGCGCATTGACTCTTCCTGACTTGTCTCTTAAACTTGAGCCCAATCTTCATCATTATTAAATTGTGGTTTGAGTCTGTATCTGCTCCTGGGGGAGCCTTTCAATCCAGTATCTAATATCATAATTTCTGCCTGACTATGATATAATCTAACTGAATTGTTACTGTATCTCCTGTCCTTTTGCAAGTACAGCTCCCCCTCTTGTGATTCTTGAACAGAGTATTTGCTATTACCAATTTACTGCAGACCTTTCTCCTCCATCATTCCTAATTCCTACTAGCAAGTCCATATGCTCCCATAATCCTTTCATCCACTCTATCTACAACAGCTTCCAGCCCCCATGACTCTTGGATATTCATCTCCATTTATGTACTGAACTACCCGTTCAGTATCCTCACATACATTCTCTATCTCTTCATACTCTGCTTGCCACGTCAGCATGTATACCTGAACTATTGTGTCTACGTTGGTTTTCTGTCGATTCTGATGAGGGCAATCCTTTCACTGAGCTGTTCACAATATCTCATTCTCTGGCTTATCTTCCTATTCATATCGAATCATACTCAAGTTATACCATTTTCCCTGCTGGTGATTGTACCCTGTGCTCATCTGACCAGAAATTCTTGTCTTATTTATGTTTCGCTTCACTGAACCGCATTATAATTAGTTTGAGAATTGACGTTTCACTTTTCAGATTTTCTAGTTTCCCCACCACGTTGAAACTTCTGACATTCCACGCCACAACTCGTACAAGTCACCCTTTCGTTGGTTATTCTGTCTTTTTCTCATGATCACCTCTCCTTGGCAGTATCCTCCCGGAGATCCGAATGGGTCATTAGAAAAGAATCGTCCGCTTTTAGTGGGAGTTTTCCACCTCAAAGGCAACAGAGTGTCCTGAACCTCGGTCCAACTCCTCTACTCTCTTTGACAATGCAGGTGAGTTTACCTGAGAGCCCGCGGCCGACTGAACGTTGGCTGGGGTGAGGAAGCACGCTTCTGACGTTGAGCTAAGTACAGCTATTGACATGGTACACACGTACCGTTTATTTTACTCTTTATGCGAGTCTTTTGCACTTTTGGGCGTTCTGTATTAATGTTAGACCATGCCTCTTTAGGCAGTTTAGGCTGTAGTGTTTTCCGAAGAAGGCGCGGTTATCCTCCCCGAAACCTAGGTCAACATCCGGTTTCTATTTGCAGTCGAGGCGGATTCTTTATAATCATTAAATTATTCACGAATGTTCAAAGTTCTTAAGCTTCTATTATTTCTGAGAACGCTGACAGCAGGGAAATGGCCCGGTAATTTTCTATGTCTTCTGCATTATGTTTCTTATGTAAAGGTACTGCTCTTGCCCGTTTTAACTGCTCTGGAAATGTCCCTGATGTGAACGATTCATTTATTGTATTTGTTAAGGGGTCTTGTATAATCCCTATGCATTGTTTAAGTACACACATTGGTATTTCATCTAAGCCTACTGACTTCTTATTTTTTAGTTTTTGAATTATTTTAATGACTTCATACTCTGTGATAGGAAGTAACATCATTGTATTTATATTTGAAAAATCCTCCTTTACATAGTTTGCTAAGTGCTGTGGATTATTTATTACTTTATCCCCTACCTTAGCAGTACGTTATTCTGCGTTTGTTTGCCTCTCCCCGTTTCCTTTTTTATACCATCCCAGACTGCTTTGTTTTTATTCCCTACATTATACAAGATTTTTTCATTAAATCACTTTCATGCAACAATCAGCACGTTCCTATAGATCTTTTTGTATCTATGATAGAAATTTAATAATTCTGGATCATTGCGAATCTTTTTCATGGAGCTAAGGTGTTTAAGTATTTGGGAGGATGTCTTAATACCTGCTCTTATCAATCTGTTTTTGTGAGATGTTGATACAGACATGCGTACTTTTGGAAATGCCTTTTCATATTTCAATTTAAACAATGTGGAGAATTTAGAGAATTTCATATTCACGTTGGTTTCCTTATATACTTCAACCCAGCTTTGTTTTTATAGTTCTTTTGATAAACCTTTTTTTTTATTTCTGATAGATGTCGTTTGTAGGCTTGTAGTTTTGGGAATGATTCGATGCCTGACTTTACCGTTGTTATTTGACAGAGATGGTCTGATAGTCCGTGATCTTTTAAAGCTACATCATATTTTTCCTGACTGTATTTGTGTCCACATGGCCAATTAATAATGAAGTCGTTGTGGTAACTCCTGTTGCACTATTGACCAATAGGGACATGCCCAAACTTTGAAGGGTGTTTATGAAGGTGCTACTGGATTCATTTATGATATTAGTGTTGATGTTAATGTCCCCATACAGAATTATGTTGACCTTTTTACTTGAAAATTTATCTAGATATTTTCTTAACTTATTGAAAAAGTGTCCACACTACCACTGGGAGATCTAGACACACAAAATGAATAATTTCTTGGTGATATCAAGCCCTGTAAATTCAATAGCTGATATTTCAAAGTGTTTGTCTTCACTTACGTTACAGAGGTCATGTCTTGATTTGAACTGTGTTCCTTTTCTGATAGAAATGCATGATCCTCCACCCCTTGAAGTAGTTCTGCAGTAAGAGTTTGCCTTTTCATACATTGATAATACTAAATGCTGGATTTCTGTGTTTCTACACATCTGCTCAGTAATACAAACTACGGTGCAGTTGAAAGATTGGAGCTCAACTTCTAAGAGTTGTATTTTATTTTTTATTGATTGCATGTTTTGATGGAGGATTGTTAGGTCTGTTAAGTCTGTGTAATGCCCCATGTTACTCTTTCCAATGGTTTGGTTTTCTTTGTGGCATCTGGTATATGTGATATTTGAGGTGTTGAAACCTGTCTTGTGAGTGATTGTTTCAGTATTTTTCAAAGTGCTGGAGATACTCTTTAAGTAGGAGAACCTGTTGTCTGGATTTATCCTAAAAAGATCTACTCTTCCTACCTATGACAACAGGTATTTGACCATGTGTGGCTCGAGATCCACCCCCTGTACTTTCATGAATCAGCTGTACCAATCTTCCCTTACCAGTCCTGTTTAGGCCATGCCTAGTGAAACCCCATCTGTTGATGGTCCCGACAGGCACCAGAGAAACATGAGCAAAGTTAGCTGTCCTCAGAGCCATCTCTAACCCCACACTGTTTCGCCTCACAGCTCCATCAAGGTGTGGTCGAGCAGGACGCTGGAACAGCTCAACAAAGTGTACGTTAGCGCCATGAGTCAGGGAAGCTATCTTGTACAGGTCACCACCTATGTCATATGCCCTGTCCCTGTGCAAACAGTTTCCCGCGCCACCCACTATCACTACATTGTCCTCTTTTGTTAAGTCCTTACTTAAAGACCCTATGTCCTATATCACATTACTTATCCCTGCATTTGGCTTGAAGATACTGGTGGCCTGGTATGCTGCCCTAAACTTTCCTGTAACGAGGGCCTACACCTCGCCCATGGCTACTACCTTGCAGCAGCAGCATTTTCTTCTTCCTAACACTTTGTACATTCCTAGGCTTTTTGGCCTAGGTTGAAATGTGCTGCACATTTCCTGCTCCTCGATCGACCTGAGGCTCTTCTCCACCTAACTCTGGCAGTGGTAGATACCTGTTTCTGGTGTTGATGATAAAACTGTCAGATCGCGTTCTTTTTCTTCATATCCTCCTACCAACTGCCAGTTCCCAACCACTCTCCTCCCCCCTATCTCCATTGATCCTTATAAGTTCCTTCCTTGATTCCTCCAAATGTGCCTGAAGGGCACTGATTTTCCTTTCCTGTTCCCCAATCAAAATGATTGCTCTGCAGTTCCAAGAGAGAGCCTCTCCTGTTCTCCCAACATTCTCCGCACTGTATCCCCCCCAGTTAAAATAATATATTTCCTACAAGATTGACTACAAATCCCTGTACTCACTACCCTATAACAGCTCCCACATTTCTCACTCATGGTCAGTTTCGAAAGAAAGTGTCTTATGTGTGGTGGTTTCTATATTTTTTTTTACTGATTCAGAGATACAATACGAAATGTGTTAGCTAAATACGATTTTAATTACACTTTTATTGCGACAACAGACACTGATGGTACTAATAGCAGTCTTTTTTAAACGAAGTTTGCACTGTCAAGAAAAGTTGAATAGAATTTTTGCAATTATATCACGCAGAATTTCGGGTTATGTCGCGATTATCAGGACTTCAGCTAAAGAACAAGTTTTTTCAAGAACAATCGTTCCTGGGACGCTAATATTCAGTTGTGTGACAAGAACAGACACTGCAGCAAGTATACAAAACAAAGGAAATTTAAATTTGACACTATTTCCTCTTAAATAAGTTCTTTTAGCGGACGAAGAAAATGCCTATGATCTCACTCGGCGGCCCTTTTGCTGACCAGTTAGCAGTTATGTTATCTCTTGCCTGCAACCTAAACTTCCACCGTCGGAGTGTGGTGTGGGACTTCAAGTCTCACCGCCACACCTTCAACGTGCACTCCAGTGATGTCTTTGGAGTGACATCGCTGTGGAATGGAACAGTTCTACCATCCGTCAAGACAGTAAGACCGTGAGCCACAGGTGAAGCTGCATTTAAATCTTTAAAAATACAAATAATAATACTAATAATAATAAAAGCAACAGGTCAGTTAGCAACTGAAGATGACAATTAATTGTCTCATTGAAATGTTTTGCAGCTTCCACGGCATTATCCTACGCGATGCCCGCGAACCAATGAAGCATTTTTGGAGTAGTTAGCAGGGAAAAAAGTCCAGTTAACATGGTCTCCACACTGCATGCTTTAAGAGATATAAGCACTTCTTCAGTAGCAAAGATGAACACTTGCTAATCAAGATATTTTTTCTTGCTTTGGTCTATATTACTCCCCCCCCCCCAAAAAAAAATGGGAAACAAAGAGACCGCAGTACAATAGATTAACTGGCAGAGATATCTCTAAGATTATTGCTTATAACTTTCGACTCGGTAGTTAGTAGACTGGAGCTTCTCACCTCAAGTTCATACATTTACCATTCACCATCATCCTTGAAAGTACGTAACATTATCTAGAAATCAACCTGTGCTTATTCCCTCATTTAGTTTGCTTTAAATAATCGATTAGAAGGTGACTGCCAAGGGGGACGTACCCATCGGTAAAAGATGGAATCACCAACGACGGAGATAATATTCTTCGAGCCGGAGCACGAAATATCAGAAGTGTGAACGTGGTAGAAATGGTAGAAAACGTGAAGAGGGAAATGCAAAGGCTTCATATAGATGTAGTGAGGGTCAGTGAAGTGACATGGATTGAAGATGGTCAGACGAATATAGGGTAATAAAAACTGCACCAGAAAATAGTATACCCAGTGGAGGATTCGATATGAATAGGAATGTAGGTTAGAGAGTTACTGTTAAAATTCTCTTCAAATAATAGAAGTATGGAATGACAGACTCTAATTTGAATAATAAGAGCTGTGCAAAATTAATAATCGAAATAGGAAATTAAAATGTCAGAAAGAGAAGGCAAGCCGTTAATACTGGTAAAGTGAATTATCTGACTGCAAGAATTTTGATCGGTGTAAGTGCCTGAAAAATGAACTTTGACATAAAACCAACAGTAAACAGTTTTGCCAAACTGATCCCAGAACTAAAACTGATACACATCACAGGATAATCTAACTGTCTCTGAATGACATAACTTGGCCCTGATTGAACAGAAAAAAATCAAAATACTTAGTCCTTACCTCTGTCCTGCGCAAATCTGGATAACGCGTTGCAGTACTGTTCTGTCTTGTGGGCCACTGTACTAAAGCTGCAAATTTCTATATCTACATAGAAACAGTCGTGAGGTGCAATGAGTTCTCTGTTAGTTGCAAATCGAAGTATTTTCGGAACACACTCGGTTCCATTTCGACTTTCGAAAACGCCATGATCAATTAAAAACTGTTAGAGAAAGGTAGGTGAAAAATGTCACTGCAGTAATAAAAGAGTGACTTCAAAAAACTTACCTAATAATTCCTCTTCACGTAAATAAAAGATTCCATTACATTTCCTGCTCGTGAGATCAGTTACCATTACACAATCATCTTAATTAAACACATAGATAAATTGAGACTTTACGTTTGGAACATAACAACTGCTTCTTCACTTTAACACAGCTAACCACCAACTACTTCTACGCCTACGCGCACACCAAAGATAATAACCCAATGCTGCGACACAGTTTACAACACCGCTGCTCGCTCACATGTCACAGCCCTGAGAGCAAAGATACACTTTTATTATATAATCGATTAATTCTCAAATGACGCCGATCATTAACCCTCTGTCCGGTGGTCCAAAATTTCACAGGCGAGGTGATGTCAGTGACATTACTGAGACTGGGAAATTTCACTTCACAAAAGCAATATTCTGATGAAAATATGTAGAAACGTGAGTACAAAAGTTTAAAGATACAATAGATGAGTACACATGATAGAAAAGAAGTACAAATTATTGCTGGGCATAAACATTATGTTACAAGTATAGTATTTGTTGAATATTAGGGTACACTCATAGTAGTGCACACTGCATTAGATGCGTAGACTGTTAGCGCAGAGAGAAAAATAGAAGCGATAGCATACATAAATGTACTGCACACAGCAGTGTCCTAAGTACAAAGAAACTGTTAATCACCACCAGACGTTGCAACATGCGTGTGAAGTAAATGGCACCAAAGGTGACCTCCGAGCAGTAAAACTTGTAATTAACAGTCAACCAAAACTGCATAGGAAGAGTATGCGACACATTGCGGTTTAATCTTGCTGTCCACAGTGAATGCGATTATATATTTAATTAGAAAAGCACAGTGAGAAAATCTTGAGGTCACACCGGTCTAGTCATCGGAAACATATGGTATAATTGACTGGCACAGACATCAGAATTGATTGGTACAACTGACCAGTGCAGGACAATCTTGCAGTCCCACTGGCACCGACATCAGAAAAAGTTGATAGTGGCAATAAATAGGAGGTAGCAAGCCCAGAATGTGCTAAAAAAATAATCCATATAAAATATGAGAGCTAACAGTTGCTCTCAATGAAAATATTTCAATATCAGTGCAGAGTGCAAATAAAGTACAACACTTCATACGAAACAAGAGTGAATGTCAAGGTAATGAAATACAATGGTAAAAGCAGAATACATGTTTCATCGAGATACAAAATTAGAGAGATATTACCTTATAAAGCAATAAATACCAGATTACAGTACATCTTAATACTAATGAAATTGTTTAAAACTAAGCAAATAATCAGATTTTCAAAAATATTTAGAAAATCTAATCATTCATGGTACATACAAATGGCATGGGAACATCCCATTTCATTCAGTGTAATATCGAGTGCAAAGTATGTCAAATTCGATAACATAAGTTACACAGTTCTGTGAAATAATTTATGAAATATTTTCCATGTGATTGCTAAACCACGATACATGGTTTGCTAAGGTGTCAGACACATTAAGATTACGATTACCTGAGAGCTAACCATTTACTTCTGTATGTACCAAGCTGACTGTACTAAGCTGCCGAATTATATAGATCTGTTACTCCTTAACAAAATTACGATAAGACAATGGGAACATTTAAAAGCACAAGATGACTCTGTAACAGTTAAGTACATGGGATTAAAATGTGCTAGACTAATGTGCAAGAGTAAGGTTCACCATAAACATCAAAGAAAATGTATGCCTTACTCAATAATACAGCTGTCACGGGTAATAAATAAATTGAAAAGCACTCCACTAAAAAGGAAAAAAGGAAATGTGTACGAATCCCTAATGGACAAAACTGATGAGGTCATCGGTCCTTAGTCTTGCACACCACTTAAAGTAACTTATGCGAAAAACACCACACGCACCAATGCCTGAGGTAGAATTCGAACCTCTGGAGGGAGAGGCCGCGCAGTCCGTGCATTGCGCCTCAAACCACGCGGCCACTCAACGTGCCCAACTCTACCATCTACCGCTAAATATAAGACAAATAAAGCATGGTATGACCTGCATACAACATTCTTGAAAAGACAAAGCATGAGTATGAAAAATGATAAAATACAAGTTAGGTGTAGAAATATCGTTTGTATGACTGTGTTGTTGTAAACCTGTGTCTGTGTTTCCTAATTCATTCGCTACACATGTTCCAAAGGAACAGATATTCAAGATAATGTAGTAGATTACTATCAGGTAAGGAAAAAAGTCATAGTATATAGTAGTAATTAGACCAGAAATGTAGACTGGTGTAAGATGTAGCATGGCTGTAGCCTGCTGTGTTGCTCTCATACAGAAAAGAAAAAAAATTACCAACCATAACCAGGGTTGCATAAAAATTTAAAAAAAGTTTCAACGGCATATCATACAAAATAGTAAAGTAGCAAATAGCTGTAGACCTGTTACTATTGTCAACCTGCCATGACTGATCCAAACTCATATTTTATACTTATAAACCAGAAATATCATCACGTGAAATAAGATCGACTTCAACAAAAACAGGGTCCCTAAGTCTGAAACGTGAGTACAAAAGTCTTAAAATACAATTGATGATGAATATTAGATGATGAATATTATTCATCAGCATTCATTCATTGTCTCATCAGTAACTTCACATAATTCATCATACACGTAAGCCATATAAATCATAATCACATACCTCATTAAATATCATCAGTAATCCCCATTATATAAAAAAAACAAATATGCAATAAACTTCGTAATACAACCCAGCTGAAATACACCGGAATAAAATTTCCTCTTCTGTCTACATCACTCCACATCCATAAGTATTAAACACCCAGTACTGTAAACAAAACACTTGCAATGACATTAGATCCTTGAAAAAGGAAATTGTAGCTCTGAGCAAATATTCCTTCTGACATCAGACAAAATTGTACGAAAGCAACGGGCTATGGATAGCATCAGATGAATGGTAAAAATTCTCCTGAGTAAGTGCATTGTAAATCGAAATATAAGTGCAAATTCAACGTTATAAGGTAAGAAAAGACAAATAGGCTGTAGTGATATCAGTCCGGTAGTAATCCAGATCACAGTGTGTGTCGTCTGTAAAATTGTGTACATGGGTCCCATTCATAGAACTCTTTGACAAGTCACAAAATAAGGGAAAACCGACTCCTATAAAACAACAAATGACAAAGTAGCTTTGGTCATACCAATACGATAGAAAACAAATTCTTAGTATTGGTATGTTTTCTGTAACGGTGTGTCAGTGTGTCCTGTTAGTGAAATTTTGTGATGTTCGTAATATGGTGTACACCCATTCTATGTTATGTTCTTAAATTTTCCACTTCCAGAGCATTCGGATACCAAATACGACGAATTCTGTATGGTCCGTTTAGCAAAGAAAGAATTTACTGAACAATCGATTTTCTTTATGAGACAATATGTATGATTGAAAAGTTAGTGCCAGGTACATGATCAAAAACATAAGAATGAGTTTGTAAGATTTCCTGTAGCTGCTGTTTATGAAAACCAGAGGTGGCTTTTAAATTTTCAACTTTGTTCTGAATCGTATCGAAAATATCAGTCGCAGTGTCGTCATCGTTATGGTCATAGTACGGGTCAGCTGAATTAAACTGTGTGGTGTACCAGTCGGTATTTGTTCATGTCTTCTTCCTCTCCAGAGAAGCTCTAATCAAAATTTAAAGAAATCATACTGTAGTCGTTTTGTAACGTAATACAAGAGTTGTTAAAATCCAGCACTCCTTTATGTCTATTTAAGAAGTCGACGCCCTGAATGAATTCTGTAGTTAATAATACAACGATAAGAAAATTGACGAAAAATGTGTGACCTTTCGTGTTAAACTGTGAGTTTGAAATTTGACTTCAACGCTTTTACCAGTTACAGCACCACTTATTTTAATTTTATTTGGACGTAACATCGGACGAGAATCATCAGAACTGCAGCAGTTGAATGCTGCGTCACTCATAACAGTAACGGGAGAAACAGAAAGCAGAACTGCGTGTAATACGTGTTAGCAAACTTCAATGGTAATAACAGGATGATAAAAATGTTTCAGAGGCTGTTCAGATTCACGTAACACTAAATTCCTGAAGTCTTCTAAGCGGTTCATATGCTGTATAATATCTGTAGAATGCTATGTACCCTACGTTTGCACGGTTTCCGCTGTTCATTGTTGCGTAGCATCTGTACTGCTCAGTGCGTTGGCAGATGCGACTTCAGTGATTTGAACAGTGCGCTAGAGTTCTGAATGTTTTTGATTACCTTGGCTTGGATAAAAACGTGAACCTGGTTCATTTAAGCATAAAGACTAGTTCTTATTAAAGTACCCTTTATTTCTGTAATTATGATTAAAATTACTGTTTCCCTGTTTATCCCCGTTGTGACCTTGAGAATGCTGGGAATTGACATAGGGGTTTTGCTGGTACGGCTGATGTCTGTTGCTGCGTAAATTGTTCCTGTGTACAAAATTATTGCCAGAATCGTTTTGAGTAAATGATTGCTGCTGTGACAGCTGTTGAGGCAAAAGATGATTTACGCGTTGTCCTGAATTAGCATATTCATAACTAGACTGTTGAAAATTGTGATTATGTTGTTAGTAGTCATTAGGAAAACTTTGGTTCTTCTGAAAATGTCGTTGCTGATTACCATTAAAATTCTGATCGTTGTTGTCAAAATTTCTGTTACGTCTTTCGTTCCAGTAATAGTTACCCTCATCGCGATTGAAAAAGTAAGAGAATGGCCACCATCGTGTTTGTGAAAATTGCGAGTGTTACTGGAAAAGTTATTATTATTCTTCTGCTGAGACAATGACTGATCAGTTGCAAGCAATTGTAAAACGTCACGAAACGCATGTATGTTATGTGTCTGTTGACCTGTTCTTAACGCACTTTTCAATTTCCTGGAAATTTTGAAATGCAGAGGATATCAAACCTGACCGGCTGAATGGCTCAATTAAATGCTGGTTTTGTTGTACCGTGTATTCAAAGTCTTGCGTTAATGTCTCAAAATCGGAGTGGCTCAAATTTGATAAATTAACAAATGTGCCTTTTATTGCAGGCTGTGTCATCTCAGACCAGTACGCTGCGAGGAAAGCGCTTTGGAATTCCTCAACCGAAAAACATTGGCGTGCAGTAGATCACATTCTCTCCGACAGTTGCTCCTCCAAATAGGGGCAAATAAATTCTAATTAATGAGAGACAGGAGAGCTTGGCGGCAAAGAAAAAGTGAGTTGCTGAATCCAGTCCTGGAGATATAAACAATTAGGACCGTTATAGAACACACTGAATTATCTGACAGATAAAAAATACTTGCAGTCGAATCCATCGGTTGTAAAATTACGAAAAGAATGCTGTCGGTTGAAAAAGGTGCGAGAGTTGTCATACGAATTTAAAACGTCTCTTTCTCTGACCGGTTTAGTAAGCTGAGGTTGCGGAGAATATTCTATATCATGATTGGATCAATGCGTGGCAAAATTATGTTAGCAGTCCTAAGAAACAGAGTCGTTCTGATTGTCAGAAAGGCGAGCATTAATTTTATTAAGTTCCTGCTTGATTTGACGATTAATTTACATTTGTCGCTGCGGAAAGTTTTCAAATGTTCAAATGTGTGTGAATTCCTAAAGGATCAAACTGTTGAGGTCATCGTTCCCTAGACTTACGAACTACTTTAACTTATACTAAGAACAACACCCAAGCCCGAGGGAGGACTTGAACCTCGGGCGGGAGGGGAAAGTTTCCAAAATGGTTCAAATGGTTTAATGGCTCTGAGCACTATGGTTCTTAACATCTGAGGTCATCCGTCCCCTAGACTTAGAACTGCTTAAACCTAACCTACCTAAGAACATCGCACACATCCATGCTCGAGGCAGGATTCGAATCTTCGACCGTAGCAGCAGCGCGGTTCCGGACTTTTTTTTTTAAATCTCATTTTGTTCGTTTTTGTTCGTTGTATCTGCTCGGGGCGGACGTCGCTAGCCACCCGTTTCAGTTCGTCGTAGATCCATTAACTGAGTGTTTTTATTACAGAGGGCAGCTAACCCTCCGACCGAACAGGCTGAGTTACCGTGCCGGCTGGACCAAAGCGCCTAGAACCGCTCGGCCACAAAGGCCGGCAGGAAGTTTTCAAGTGATTGATATTCTCCAGTGTCAGTGAAGTGTACCGACTGTGTACCATTAGACTGGTTGTCATGATTTAACTTTAGTTGCACCAATGTGTCGGCGAGTTCATCATATTCCGTTCTGTGAATGTCGTATTGGTCGTAAATTTTAGTAGTATAAGCTTTCCGTGCCTGTAGCGGTACGGCATGACAACGCGTTTTCTTTTGAAGAGTAGCAAAAACAAAAAATTTCACTAGGTACCGACTTCCTAATTTTAGCAATACGTAAGGGGCTGTCTTGCGCTGAGTTTCAGAAATGGGATTAAGTTGCTCATCAACGGCTGCTTCTCTGTCTGAAAAACGCTGGTTAAGGTTGTCATGAGCTATAGGTAGTTAGCTTAAAAGAGGTGACATTGGTAATCTCGGTTTCAATCATTGTTTATACTGTCTGTGTGGTGTCACCGCCAGACACCACACTTGCTAGGTGGTAGCCTTTAAATCGGCCGCGGTCCATTAGCATACGTCGGACCCGCGTGTCGCCACTGTCAGTGATTGCAGACCGAGCGCCGCCACATGGCAGGTCTAGAGAGACGTTCTAGCACTCGCCCCAGTTGTACAGCCGACTTTGCTAGCGATGCTACACTGACAAATACGCTCTCATTTGCCAAGACTATAGTTAGCATAGCCTTCAGCTACGTCATTTGCTACGACCTAGCAAGGCACCATTACCAGTTATATTGAGATTATATTAATGTCTAAACAAGAGCGATGTTCTCCAATTGTGGATTAAAGTTAAGTATTCCAAGAACTACGTTCATTTCTTTATAGGGCAATTACTTTACCTTGTTCCAGACCTCACGTGAGCTTAAAAGCGTGCATTTCGGCCTCCTCTAGCAACACTGTGTTGGCTCTTCTGCCAACACTTCATATGGCGCCGAGGATTTTGCGTTCGTATTGATCGACTGATTACATTGTGTCACGGCTTCGCCACAATCTCCAGATGTACTGTCCGAATTTTATCGCTTGCAGAATCAGCAGACGCAGGCCTTATTGGATGCCCTTGGACAGCTCGTCCAGGGTCAACGTGCAATGCAAAACGATGCGGCCGCCGTCGCTCCACCGCTAACGCAGCCACAACACGCAGTTGCTCCACCTTTTCGTCCTTTTAATGCGGTACTGGAGAGCTGGACGGAGTGGTCACGCCAATTTGGATTCCATCTCGCCGCCTACAGAATTCAAGGTAATGAGCGGCAGCCTTTACTAGTTTCCGCCGTAGGAGTTCACACGTACCGTGTGATAGTGAAATTGTTTCCCCGACGCGACGTAGCAACTCTGTCCTACGACGAAATTTTGTCTGCATTAGATGCATAGTTCTAGGAATCAGTCAATGTAGTTGCAAAAAGGTATACGTTCTTTTGTACAAAACGTATGGTCGGTCAAACTAATAGGGAGTGGGTTGCAACTTTGCAAGGCCTTACTAGGGATTGTGCTATTGAGTGTTAATGTGGACTCCCTTATTCAGATACTATGGTGCGTGATACAATTGCACAGAACGTTTCTGATGTTCGTATACGGGAGCAAATTTTGAAACTAGTCAATCCCTCCCTTCAACAAGTGATAGACATATTGGATAGGCAAGACACACTTGACTTTGCTCAGGAATCATTTGCAACTTCGCCAGCCGTGTGTCACGTTAATCGGCCCGCCGGGCGAGCTGCACGGAACGGTCAACAGCCCTCGCACCCGTCCGTGCAGCTGCCGCCGAGCTCTCCACTACGTGTGACGTGCAAGCCAGCAAATGCAGTGCTAAAATCATGCCCGCGGTGTGCTACTAGACATTCGCGTGACAATTGCCCATCACGCCACGCTATTTTCTTTTTCTGTAATAAAAAATGACATGTTCAGAGTGTTTGCCAGAAAAAGCTCAGAACGGACACTCGCAACCATTCCAGGCCCTTTGCTTCGCGCTGGAATCGGAATCGCACCACAAATACTCAGGCTCGTGAACCGTTGCCCATGGAAATTCATGCAGTTCACTCCACTCCGCCCAGTGCCACTCTCTCTAACAGTGACTATGTTCATCCCACAAATAGTGTGCATCGACATCGACGGAAATCCCGTCAAGTCGCAAGTGCTTCTGTACCAGAGTCGGTTCACGTTGCACAAGACAGTCGCTCTTGTCGTCAGCAGGACAATAAACTTTTTGTAGATTTGGACATTCATGGCAACGTGTTCCCATTCCAGCTCGATACCGGAGCTGCAGTTTCTCTGATCAATCACGACACGTACAAAAAACTGGGCAACCTCAGTTGCGTGCCGCAAATCTTAAGTTAACTAGCTATTCTGGTCAGGATATCCCTGTGTTAGGACAGTGCAGCCTTCTTGCAACATACAAGGGACAAACAAAACTTGTGTCATTTTACGTTCTTCGTTCTTCTTCTGCTGTGAACTTGTTTGGTTTAGATTTATTTCAGTTCTTTAACTTGTCTATAGTCAATCAGGTCCTCTCAGTGAACCAGACTGTTCCTTCAGCCAGTGTTTCTCGTCTATGTGACGAGTTTGCAGACATTTTTGCACCGGGCCTTGGTTGCGCTAAGAACTATAAAGCACATTTGGAACAGAAAGTAAACGCGCAACCGAAAATTTTCCGATCGCGCAATATTCCTCACGCATTGCGTGATGAGGTCGCAAGAACCTTACACGATTTGGAATCACAAGGTGTGATTGAACGTGTGCAGGCTTCTCTCTGGGCCTCACCCTTAGTATTTTTGCCAAAACCTTCCGGAAAATTGAGACTTTGTGTGGAGTTCAAGGCAACGGTGGATCCACAACTAGTGATTGCAACTTTTCCTTTACCCCGCCCGGAAGATCTTTTTGACAAACTGTGCCCGGGTAAATAATTTTCTAAGTTGAACCTAGCAGATGTGTACTTGCAAATACCGGTGGACGAAGAATCCCAGCACGTCTTGGTGGTTAACACGCATCTTGGTTTGTACCAATTCAAACGACTGCCATTCAGGTGTGCTTCCAGCCCTGCATTGTTTCAGCAATATCTGCAAACTGTTTGTGCGTCGGTCCCTACTGCAGAAAACTATCTGGACGATATTGTGATCTCTGGAAAGACGGAAGAAGAACATTTAGCCAATCTCAGAACATTATTTCAGGTCTTGCGACAGAATGGTCTTCGCTTGCGGAAGGACAAATGTGTGTTTTTTGCTCGTGACTTACCATACTTGGGACATGTAATCAATGCCCAGGGCATACACCCCAGTCCAGAGCACCTCCGTGCCATACAAGACTTGCCTTCGCCGCAGAATTTGAAGCAGCTACAGAGTGTGCTGGGAAAAATTACCTATTATCACAGGTATGTCCCGCATGCCTCTTCCATTTCAGCTCCGCTTCATCGCTTACGCCGTAAAGGTGTTCCGTTCGTCTGGACGACGGAAAGCGAACGCGCCTTTCGCCAGTTGAAATCGGCGTTGCTTTCCACTACTTGCCTTACGCCATTCGATCCCCAGAAACCCCTTTTGTTGATGGTAGATGCATAGGATTTCGGGATCGGTGCTGTGCTTGCGCACAAAGATGGATCGCATGATCGCCCTATTGCCTTTGCGTCCAAATTGCTTTCGTCTGCGCAAATAAATTATTCACAGATTGAGAAAGAAGCTTTGGCTCTCGTATTTGGTGTTACAAAGTTTCATGATTTCTTGTATGGTCGTCACTTTACCATCATCACAGACCACAAACCCTTGACGTTGCTTTTTCATCCGAACAAGCCTGTACCTCCACGTACAGCGCAGAAATTCATTCGCTGGTCTATTTTCCTCTCGCAGTACCGCTACGATATCTTGTATTGGTCCACTGCTAAGCACGGAAACGCCGATGCGTTGTCCCGTTTGGCTGTTGCTGAGGATAGAGCATTCGATTCTTCCGAACTTGCTTGCATGTTCGTTGATGCGGAAACCGATGACGTGGTCGAATCGTTTCCGATTGATTTTCGTTGGGTAGCTACAGCCACAGCTGCTGACCCTGTCCTTGCTACCGTTTTGCGTTTTGTTGCTACGCAATGGCCCTTGTCAAAGTCACGGATCGAGGATCCGTTAGTTCGCCGATTTTTTGCTCACAAGGAGAGACTTTTTGTACGACGTGGTGTTTTGCTGTTGCGTTCTGATAATGATCAGTCCCGGGTCATGGTCCCACGTTCGTTACAGTCCTCTGTCTTACAGCTTCTCCACCAAGGACATTGGGGTATAGTGCGAACGAAACAACTTGCTTGTCAGCACTGTACTTGGTTCGGAATCGATGCCGCGATTACGCATATGTGCTCATCTTGCACAGTGTGTGCCGAACAACAATCAACACCTCCGCGGACATTCTTTGCATGACCAAAAGCATCTTCCCCTTGGCAACGTTTACTCATCGATTTTGCTGGTCCCTTCTGGAATGCTCGATGGTTGGTTCTGGTCGATTCATTCAGTAATTTTCCTTTTGTTGTCCGGATGTCTTCCACGACGTCATTTTCCACCATCCAAGCGTTATCCGCTATCTTTTGCATTGAAGGTCTTCCACAGACTATTGTTTCCGACAACGGCCCACAGTTCATGTCCGCAGAATTTCAGTCATTCTGCACGGCCAATGGTATTCGACATCTGACGTCCGCGCCGTTTTCGTCACAGTCAAACGGTGCCGCTGAACGATTGGTCCGGACTTTCAAGTCACAGATGTTGAAGTTGAAAGAGTCGCATTCTTGGGAGGACGCGTTATTGCTCTTTTTGTCCTCGTATCACTCTCAGCCCCGAGATGGTCGCTCGCCGGCTGAGTTGCTCCACGGTCGCCCTCATCGAACCTTGATGTCTTTGCTACATCCGCCGCATCAGGTTCCTGTGCAGCGGCAGACACCTGCTTTTGCCCCAGGCGACGCTGTCTACTGCCGCAACTATCGAGGATCACGGCGTTGGCTCGCAGGGCGCGTTCTTCGCCACCTCGGCCGCGCTATGTATCTGGTTTTGGGGGCCTCTGGTGAGGTGCGTCGGCATCTCAATCAGCTGCGCCTCTGTCGTCACACGGGATCTGCCGCTCCCCGTCTGATTTCAGCGACGGTGCCGTCCGGTCAGCGCCCTGGGGACCCATCTACTGGCTCGCCTCAGCCCCAGGCGTTACCGACGCTGCCTTCCATTTTGCCCCATGGCGACGCGCCGCCGCCGCCGCCTGTTCTCCCGCCGGCGACGCCCACAGTGGACGCTTCGCTGCAGCCGCCAAGCGCCTCCCTGGGTCACGCGCCGCCGATCGCTTCCCGTGACCAGCTGTCCTCCGACATGGACCTCTTGGCTGCTCCGGACCAGATGTCGTCTTCGCCCGTCGGCTGCCCCGTTCTGATGGAGGTCGACCCTTCGGCCCCTCCTGTCTCTCTAAGGGCGCATGCACCGCATGTTGGCGTGCACCCTGGACTAGGTTTTCAGGTGTTTCCTAGCTCCCCTCGGACCGAATGGCCGGGTGCGGGTGGCACAGCCTCGCCTGTTGTTAGGCTCCCCACCTCGTCGCATACGTCAACATGGGGTCCTCCCCACGGCGGGCGGAAGCCTTATAACACAACCGCTCGCCGATTTGCGGGGGAGGAATGTGGTGTCACCGCCAGACACCACACTTGCTAGGTGGTAGCCTTTAAATCGGCCGCGGTCCATTAGTATACGTCGGACCCGCGTGTCGCCACTGTCAGTGATTGCAGACCGAGCGCCGCCACATGGTAGGTCTAGAGAGACGTTCTAGCACTCGCCCCAGTTGTACAGCCGACTTTGCTAGCGATGCTACACTGACAAATACGCTCTCATTTGCCGAGACGATAGTTAGCATAATCTTCAGCTACGTCATTTGCTACGACCTAGCAAGGCGCCATTACCAGTTATATTGAGATTATATTAATGCCTAAACAAGAGCGATGTTCTCCAATTGTGGATTAAAGTTAAGTATTCCAAGAACTACGTTCATTTCTTTATAGGGTAATTACTTTACCTTGTTCCAGACCTCACGTGAGCTTAAAAGCGTGCATTTCGGCCTCCTCTAGCAACACGGTGTTGGCTCTTCTGCCAACACTTCAGTCTGTCAAATTTTGTGGCTGCCATTTAATTTATCAGAGAGTGCTTTCTGATTGTCACGGAGCGCATCAAAAGATATTTTACGCTCTTCGAATTTGTGATTAAAATCTTCCAAGTGAGTAGCCTATGCATCAAAACGTTCTGTAAGAGAACATGATTTATAGAACATTTATTATTAAGTTCTTGAAATTGTTTTGTAAGGGACTCGTTACTGTTTTTAAGTTCGTCAAAACGTTTCGTAAGTGCCTTGTTATTTTTTTTAAGTTCGTCAGAAAAACGAGTGGACTGTTTCTCAAAACGTTTATTATTTTCGTCAGATAATGGCTTAATTGCTTCCAACAGGTGTTCAAAATCTGGTTGAGAGAGAGAATGTGAATTATTGGTTGTCATAGAATGCTGTTCCGTAAACAGAATTGTTGGAAAAGTTTTCTTCAAGGTTGGGTCTCAGGTTTTGTCAAAGGGAGTGAATCTTCAATATTTATCTTTGTGCAGTTACTATACTCAGAAATATAAAATATCAGTATTATCACAAACATTATTACCAGAATGCGGAGTCATGACAGAACCTAGAGTGTCTGCAATGTTCGTGCATTGACTATCTGGGTGCAAAGTCACACTGTCTTGCATTATCACGTCGGAAATATCGTTAGCATTAGTAGCAACAGAATGATCAGCAAAGTATTGTTGCTGTCGGTTGCATTTTGCAAATCAGATTTTTCCGAATTCATAGTAGTGCTTGCTTTACTGACTACGTGGCATGGTAATCTAAAAAATATAAAGACAAATCACAAATGTACAGACAAAAGCGACAACAACAGATGTCAAACCTGAAAAGGGATGTACAACGTTAGGAGACAAATTCAAGTTGCGCCAAAATTATAATAATAAATAAGACGGAGCAGTACACAATTACTGGATTTCTCAAAATATTCCTACGTCTCCAGTACTGTACAGGGTTGGTTGGTTGTTTTGGGGAAGGAGACCAGACAGCGAGGTCATCGGTCTCATCGCATTAGGGAAGGACGGGGGAGGAAGTCGGCCGTGCCCTTTGAAAGGAACCATCCCGGCATTTGCCTGGAGCGATTTAGGGAAATCACGGAAAACCTAAATCAGGATGGCAGGACGCGGGATTGAACCGTCGTCCTCCCGAAGGCGAGTCCAGTGTCTAACCACTGCGCCACCTCGCTCGGTCACTGTACAGGGATATTGCCAAGTGAAACTACTCTTTAAATAACAAAATTATGACTGCCATACTCTGTTTAGAATAATATGAGCTGTGCGGAATTAATAATGAAACTTAATAGAAAACGAAACTGTCGTGATGAGAAGACAAGCCTTTAATACTGGTAAAGTTAATAGTCCGACTGCAAGAATTCTGTACAGTATAAGCTCTCTGTATAACGAACTTTGACATAAAACCAAGTTTTGCAAAATTGATCACAGATTCCAGAACAAAAACTAATACAGCAACAGAAAAATCGAACTGTCTCTGAATGACATAAGTTGGCCCTGATTGAACAAAAAAAAATTTTGTCCGTACCTCTGTTCTGCGCAAATCTGGATAACGCGTTGCAGTGCTGCTGTGTCTTGCGCCCCCCCTAATGCTAAGGCTGCAAATTACTATATCTACATAGAGACATTCGTGAGGTGCAATGAGTTCTCTGTTAGTTGCACATCGAAGTAATTTCGGAACACACTGCATTCCTCTTCTACTTTTGAAAAAAACGATGATCAATAACAAATTGTATATAGAAGGCAAGTGAAACATGGCATTGCAATAATAAGAGTGGCTTCAAAAAACTTACTTTATACTTCCTCTTCACGTAAATAAATATTCCATTACATTTCCTCCACAGATCAGTTACCATTACATAATAATCCTAATTAAACACATCGATAAATTGAGATTTCACGTTTGAAACATAACATTATACCTGCTTTCTCACTTTTAACACAGCGGGGCTACCGAAGAACGCGATACAACCCGTCGGCTTTGTCCAATGACGTCAGAATTTTCCAGAGAGCATTTATTACACACATGTAACAGCTGCGTGGAGTGTTCAGAAACAAAGGAATACAGGAGAAAAAAATACGGTAGACACAATGTATCAAGGCCATTCATATTTCGACCGTAATGTTAAGGATAGCCGGCCGAAGTGGCCATGCGGTTAAAGGCGCTGCAGTCTGGAGTCGCAAGACCGCTACGGTCGCAGGTTCGAATCCCTCCTCGGGCATGGATGTTTGTGATGTCCTTAGGTTAGTTAGGTTTAACTAGTTCTAAGTTCTAGGGGACTAATGACCTCAGCAGTTGAGTCCCATAGTGCTCAGAGCCATTTGAACCATTTGTTAAGGATATCGTTTGTTTGTGTCGTAGTACTACTGTGGAAAATAAAGAGGAAAAAAAAAGGATGGAAGTATATATATATGCGGTACATTGGCAACCTGTACCACACTTGAAGTACGTGAAGGCGCAAGAAGACGAAACACACAAAATTTGTATCCCGTACTTCAGTACGGGTACAATTTATTTATTTTTTGCCTGGGTTTTAATAGTATCGACTGAAAGTTATAGATGAGCTATATAGGTCAACTGAAGAATAGAATAGTAGTACTAGCAAATGGGAAATGACATTTATAAGATGCGTATTATTTACTTTAATTGACCTATGTATGTTAATTGAAGAATATGATACTAGTGCTACGGAAGACGAAAAATAGCACTATATACAACATTTTTATCCTACTCTTCAGTTGACCTATATAGGTAAATCACATCAACGTTACATGTATCACTCTTATAAAGGTCAACGGAAACACGTGTGTCGCTCTTTTCGCCTTTAGTAAGCCAAGTATAGACTCGAAAATATCGTACTGATACTAGTGCTGGGAAAGGGAAGAAAAGCAACAGCTGAAAAATTTGTATTACGTACTGCAGTTAACGAAAACATACGTAACGGTGTAATAAACAATGAAATTCATCAGAACAGACAATTGCAGGAAAACAAAAAAATAAGAAACTGAACTTACCGCATGGAAACTTCTCCACAAAATACCGAAGCTCGCTTATACACAAGAAACACAACATTACGAAAACACACACAGACACACACACACACACACACACACACACACACACACACACACACACACATACATACATACACACATGCAGACACATGCACACACAGACATTCACACCCCACACCCCATCCCAATATGAAATTAGCTAACAAATTTTGGACGATACATTTGCCCAACACGTTTAAGAAAACACTTAAACAGGCAATATGTATGGCGTACACTACGACTCCATGAATATTCATGTAAGTGACACTGTAGTGTCGAAATCCGTCGTTTCCCCTCCATAAAACAGATTTTACAGCTGACCAATAACCCGCTATGCTATTTGTACAAGCCCCTGTCGATAAAGATCTGAATTCAATACTGGGATTAACAACAAGATGCTGATAACCTCTATTACCCAAATCCCTATACGAAGAAAAACCATCTGAAATTACTACGGAACCCTCTGCAATTAATATGACCGAAACTTTATACCTTCGATTGTGAACTACTTTAAAAACTACATCGTTATTACATTGCACTTCCTTTTGCCAAAATGCGACTCGTCAATTTCGACTATAACACCCCCCCTCCCTCCAAGTGCCCCCAATGCTTTATGTATTCCCCACAAACCTCCCTACGAAAACATTACCAATCTACAACTGTACGCTCACTCACACAACATTCATGCACACACAACCTCTAATGGAGCGCCACAACCGACCTTTGCTGCAGCGCCATACGAATAAATTGTGAGTACGCCGACGAGATACACTTGTCAGGCGCATATGTTCGGTTTACTCACGACATCGAACATAATCGGCAACAAGAACACACATTTGTAAAAATCGAATTGTGGCCAACGTGTCTACACCCATAGCCTCCTTCAAATCATCCAGATACTTAAATACATACCTACAAACGAAAATGAAAAACTAAAAGTTCTCCTAAAATAAAAAAATATTAGACCAAATTATTTTAGACTCACTAAGAACGAAATTGAGTACCGAATGAATTGCAAACAACGAATTACTTAAATCAATGCACACGAAAAAAAATTTACGCAATATCTAGACCTCTCTTTTAAAACCACATTAATTTTTTTTAAATGTACAATGATGGCGCTTATCCGCTGCAGACAACCGATTTATTATCTATGGGTGGAAAGTAAAGACATTAATATCTATGAACAACCTATGACGTCATTGGTCAAAGCCGACTAGTTGTATCCCGTGATTCAACAGATCCAATACAGCTAAAAGCTATCTGCATACTTCGACTACGCGCACTCCAAAGATGATAACCTAACCCTGCGATACAGCTTACAAAATCGCTGCTCGCTCACATGTAACAGCTCGAGAGCAAAGATATGACATTATTGTACCATCAATTAAAACTCAAATGATACCTATCACTGTCAACATTCAATGACAGGATTGTTCTTATCAGATTCGATAGCAAATCAGAGTCGATAATGACAGTTCAGGTATACATGCCAACGTCGCAAGCAACAGATGAAGAGATAGAGAATATATTTGAGAATATTGAACGGAAGATTAAGCATGTAAAGGGAGATGAAAATCTAATACACATGAGGGATTGGGACGCGGTTATAGGTGAAGGAATAGAAGAAATGGTTACTGGAGCACATGAGGTTGGCAGTAGGAAGGAAAGAAGCAAGGAAGGAAGGGATGAAGGTTTTGTTTAACGCCTCGTCGACATTGATGTCAATAACGACGGAGCACAACGTCGGATGGGGAAGGAAATCAGCAACGTCCTCTCAAAGGAACCACGAAACGTGTGACGAGCGCATATGTTTGGACTGACACCAGCTACACATTTCAAAGACGAAATTGCAAATATCTGCAGAAATACCAGAGCAAACGCGCTTGGCTTTTTTACGGAGGAACACCCAATGCAGGAGGAGGGGGACAGATTAGTGTTCAACTTCCCGTCGAAGTATTTGACGTCCCGTCGACAACGAGGTCATTGGAGAACAACCTCGAATTAGGGAAGGCTGGGAAGGAAATTAGCCGTGCTCCTTCAAATGAACCATCTAGGCATTTGCCTGAAGCTATTTAGAGAAATCATGGAAAACTTAAATCTGGATGGCCGGACGCGGGTTTGAACCGTCATCCTGCCGAATATGAGTCCAGTGTGCTAACCTATGCGCCATCTTGATCGGTTTTGACAGTAGGAATTAGAGAGCTGAAACATTGATTGACTACTGCAATAAATTTCAGATGTTAACAACGAATGTTCCCGAATCGCAAAAGGAGAAGGTGTACTTAGGAACGACCCGGAGACAAGACGAAGTGTCAGCTAGGTTACATCATGGTCAGAAAAAGATTACAAAACAGATACTGAATCGGTTGTAAGGCGTACCCAGGTACAGATAAAGACTGAGATCACAACGACGGAGAGTAGACTTACGTTTAAGAGGATCTACCGAAAGAATCATTCGTATGCAGAGAAGGGGACGTTTCTAAAAAGGCCAGTCACAGATGAAGGACAGACGAACAAAGGTAGAAGGAAGGTAATGTCGAAGAAACCTTGTCTAACAGATGAAATCCTTCAAGAGATCAACGAAAAAGGAAGTAAAAATACGTTCGGGGAAAGAGAGGAATACAGCAATATGAGTTCCTTGTAAGTGAAACAAACAGCAAATGCGGAGTAACCAAAGTGAAATGACTACAGGAAAGATGTGATAAGATCGAATAAGAGTGATGGTCAAGATTACTAATGATGATACAGAAAAGTCAAAACAATCTTCTGTGACATTAAAAGAAAGGTCATTGCATTAAGAGTGCAATGGGAATTTCACTGACCAACGCAGGAAACATAGCAGATAAGTAGAAAGATAACATTGAGGGCCCATATGAGGGAGAGGATTTATCTGATAAGGTGTTTGAAGAAGAAATTAGAGTTGGTAGGAATGACATAGAGGATCCAATATTAGAGTCAGAATTTAATAATGTACTGGAAGACATCAGCTCAAATAAGGCAGAATGGACTGATAACATTCCATCGGAATTTGTAGAATCACTACGGGAAGTTGCAACTAAACTTTTCCGGTTGATGTGCAGAATCTATGAGACTAGTGACGTACCATCAGACTTTTGGAAAAATTTCATCCACACATTTTTGAAGAAAGCAAGAGCAGATAAGGTCGAAAACTATCGCACAGTCAACTTACCAGCTCATACATCGAAGTTACTGACAGGAATAATATACAGAAGAACGGAAAAGAAAATTGATTATCAGTTAGATGACGATCTGTTTGTCTTTAGGAAAGGTAAAAGCGCCAGGGAGGCAGTTCTCGGTTGCACTTGACTATGGAAGCAAGGCTGAAGAAAAATCAAGGTACGCTCTTAGAATCTGTCGATCTAGAAATAGCGTTCGATAGCGAAAATGCTACAAGATGATCGAAAATCTCAGAAAAATACGAACGAGATATATGGAAAGGCGGGACATACACAACATGTACATGCACCAAGAGACTACGAGACTGAAAGACAAAGAACAAAGTGCTGGGATTAAAAATGGTGTATGAGAGAGATGTAATCTGTCGCTCCTACTGTGCAACCTATACGTCGAGAAAACAATGACGAAAATAAAAGGAAGTTTCAAGAACAGGATTAAAATTCTGTGTAAAACCATAACAACAAGATTCGCTTATGAGATTGACGTACTGAGTGAATGCGCAAATGAGCTTCAGGGTTTATTGAGTGGAATGACCATTTTAATAAGTATGGTATGTGAATTGGTAGTAAACTGGAAAAAGACAAAGAAAATAAAATCCAGTAAAAAAAAAGAATAACGGCAAATTTAGTATCAAAACTGGTGGTCACGAAGTAAAAGAGGTCAAGGAATTCTGCTGCAATGAAAGCCAAAGAACCCATGACGGACTGTGCAAGGAGGACATGAAAATCAGGCTAGCACAGACAAAGAAGACATTGCTGGCCAAGAGAAGTCTACTAGTGTCAAATATAGGCCTTAGTTTGAGGAAGAAATTTTTGAGAATGTTCGTTTGGAGCACAGCATTGTACGGTAGTGAATTATGGGACTACATAAGTGGAAGATAATCGAAGCATTTGAGATGTAGTGCTACTGAAGAACGTAGACATTCAGGTGAACTGTAAGATAAGGAATGAGGAGGGTCTCTGCAGAATCGACGCAGAGAGGAACATATGAAAATACTGGCAGGAAGAAGGAACAAGATGATAGGATATATGTTAAGGCACATGGAATAACGTTCATGGTACTACAAGAAGCAACCGAGGGTAAAAACTATAGGGAGACAGGTGACTGAATACATCCAACAAGCAACTGAGGGTGTAGGCTGCTACTCAGAGGTGGAGCTTGGCGCAGGAGAGGAATTGGTGGTTGGCCGCACAGAACCGTTCTGAAGAATGAAGCTGAAGTGAAGTTCAGCTTGCAGTTACATCCACAGATTAATTTGTGACGTGAAAGGAAAATGCCTTGTTCCATATTATTACTATTTAATGTGCAAATGATCCATCGAAGATGAAACTAACTACACTACTGGCCATTAAAATTGCTACACCACGAAGATGACGTGCTATAGACGCGGCGACACCTACAACGTGCTGACATGAGGAATGTTTCCAAGCGATATCTCATACACAAACAGCAGTTGACCGGCGTTGCCTGGTGAAACGTTGTTGTGATGCCTCGTGTAAGGATGAGAAATGCATATCATCACGTTTCCGACTTTGATAAAGGTCGATTGTAGCCTATCGCGATTGTGGTTTATCGTATCGCGACACTGCTGCTCGCGTTTGTCGAGATTCGATGACTGTTAGCAGAATATGGAATCGTTGGGTTCAGGAGGGTAATATGGAACGCCGTGCTGGATCCCAACGGCCTCGTATTACTAGCAGTCGAGATGACAGGCACCTTATCGGCATGGCTGTAACGGATCCTGCAGCCACGTCCCCTGAGTCAACAGATGGGGACGTTTGCAAGACAACAACCATCTGCTCGAACAGTTCGACGACGTTTGCAGCAACATGGACTATCAGCTCGGAGGCCATGGTTGCGGTCACCCTTGACGCTGCATCACAGACAGGAGCGCCTGCGATGGTGCACTCACCGACGAACCTGGGTGCACGAATGGAAAACGTCATTTTTTCGGATGAATCCAGGTTCTGTTTACAGAATCATGATGGTCTCATCCGTGTCTGACGACATCGCAGTGAGCGCACATTGGAAGCGTGTAATCGTCATCGCCATACTGGCGTATCACCCGGCGTGATGGTATGGGGTGCCATTGGTTACACGTCTCGGTCGCCTCTTGTTCGCATTGACTGCACCTTGAGCAGTGGACGTTACATTTCAGATGTGTTACGACCCGTGTCTCTACCCTTCATACGATCCCTGCGGAACCCTACATTTCAGCAGGATAATGCGCGAACGCTTGTTGCAGGTCCTGTACGGGCCTTTCTACATACAGAAAATGTTTGACTGCTGCCCTGGCCAGCACATTCTCCAGATCTCTCACCAATTGAAAACGTCTGGTCAAGGGTGGCCGAGCAACTGGCTCGTCACAATACGCCAGTCACTACTCTTGATGAACTGTGGTATCGTGTTGAAGCTGCATGGGCAGCTCCACCTGTACACACCATTCAATCTCTGTTTGACTCAATGCCCACGCGTATCAAGGCCGTTATTACGGCCAGAAGTGGTTGTTCTGGGTACTGATTTCTCAGCATCTATGCACCCAAATTGCGTGAACATGTTTAAAATGGTTTAAATGGCTCTGAGCACTATGGGACTTAACATCTATGGTCATCAGTCCCCTAGAACTTAGAACTACTTAAATTTAACTAACCTAAGGACATCACACAAGACCCAGTCATCACGAGGCAGAGAAAATCCCTGACCCCGCCGGGAATCGAACCCGGGACCCCGGGCGTGGGAAGCTAGAACGCTACCGCACGACCACGAGCTGCGGACGTAAAAATGTAATCACATGTCAGTTCTAGTATAATATATTTGTCCAATGAATACCCGTTTATCATCTGCATTACTTCTTGGTGCAGGAATATTAATGGCCAGTAGTGTAACTAGCTAACTAACAAAATATTCTCATACTTGTCTACCTAATTCCAGGTAGCTTTCCCAAAATATGTGTAACCGTCGTAAGACATATGTGTTATGCCACTTCCACTTCTAAAGGTGAACTTATTTTCATCCAGTTCTCAGCTTTAGATTGCAAACGTCAACTTTTTTCGTAATGGACTTTTCGATGAGTGAAATATCAAAAGATATTAAACGTATTGTCCTGTTTTCCGTATGTTTGTGTGCATACGTTCGTGACAATGGGTGGCAGTTAAAATCTCCGGAATCAAAACGTACTCCATAAGACTTAAATGTGACGGATTTTCCATGTAGAGCTACGTGTCCAATTCGGATGCGATACTTATTATGCATTGTGTGCGTTCAATAGAGTTCCGTCAGCAACTGTGAATTAAAGAAAAAAAATATGTTTTAAATGCAACCGACAACAACTAATACACAATTTCATTCGCGGAAAGATTGGTAGAGACAATCACTGACTGTGCGTGCGGAATTGAAAAGGCAGCACGACAGTGCTTTGAAGCTGGTGATTACCGGATCCTCGCCATTTATGGCAGGGGCCGCGCAATTGCTTGTTCGTAGAATGGAGTCGCTTCACGCATTCCTACGTCAGGTATTCACAGTCGGAGATGCAACACCGCTTGCTGTTCCTGTCCCGCCTCGCGCTGCCACATTGTCTCCGCCATGACTGAATTACTCAACTCGCCGCAGTATTACTTCAAAGCACATATTCATAAAATATTTTCGCGTTTTATGGAGCTTTCAGCGTGACGTATTCCAAGTCGCGCCGCTGTGATATTTACTGATCCATTAGCATAAACAGCGCGATGTACAACTTCCCTTGGCGAAATTGTGGCTCAATGGTGCGTCGTACATTTGAAAGATGTCTCCAGATAGCTCGTGGCTACGCCGTTTGCTGGAGAACAATGGGGTATCAAGTACAGCCCTTCCCTGCATCTAGTGAGAACGTAGCATTTCTCATGTCTCGTGGTCGAGATAACTTCTAGAATGCATGTCGTACATAAGTAAGTAATGACTGCGTCCCTATAGTGTTTCACCTTCATAACCAATTAATTAATAATCACTAAATTCGTTAAATAAATAAAGGTTTAAGCAATATTTGCCTTTGAGTCACATGTTAGTGCAAGATTTACATTGCACATTGGTTTTTAAAGATCCTCCGTTCCTGTACTGGTCCGCCTAAGAATTATTTTTTTTTTTTTTTTTTTGCAAATTTAGTGGGGTTATACCCATAATGGTGTTTTCGGACCCACAGGCTTATATCTGTAATTATTTGACGACTGAGTCAAGCCAAAGTTAATTTACCTAACATGAAAGTCAGTATGTGATCTCAGTACTTTAGGCGACGTTAATCACTGCAAGACCACCTAAACTGATACACAATATTTTGTCGTTTATGGTAACACTTAGTAGTTGTGAGACTGAAAGAAAATAACGTGCAGAGCCATCTATATGGTTTTTCCTTACACATCTGCTTCTTCTTCCTAATCTGCTTCTTTTTTACTATGACAATTATTATTATTTCTTTCCTTTCTCAGACGTTATGTCTGGTTAAAAATGGAAAGTGACGCGGACCTTGATCAAGCGTGACTTCCTTTTAACTGCACGGTATATGTTACATTGCATTTAGGAACTTTCGGGTAACTGAACATGTATCAATAATTACAGATTTCTGTAGTTGTATATATACGTTTGGATGTAGCTGTATTGCGTTGATGTACTGGTGGATATTGTGCGGTATGACTCCTGTAGTTGATAGTATAACTGATATATTGTCAACTTTATCCTGATGCCACATGTCCTTGACTTCCTCAGCCAGTTGGACGTATTTTTCAATTTATTCTCCTCTTTTCTTCTGTATATTTGTTGTATTGGGTATGGATATTTCGATTAGTTGTGTTAATTTCTTATTTTTATTGGTGAGTATGATGTCAGGTTTGTTATGCGGTGTTGTTTTATCTGTTATAATGGTTCTGTTCCAGTATAATTTGTATTCATCATTCTCCAGTATATTTTGTGGTAGATACTTGTATGTGGGAACGTGTTGTTTTATTAGTTTATGTTGTATGGCAAGTTGTTGATGTATTATTTTTGCTACATTGTCATGTCTTCTGGTGTATTCTGTATTTGCTAGTATTGTGCATCCGCTTGTGATGTGATCTACTGTTTCTATTTGTTGTTTGGAAAGTCTGCATTTATCTGTTGTGGTATTGGGGTCTTTAATAATATGGTGTTTATTGTTTGATCCTGTATTGCAATCATGAATCCTTCCGTCTCACTGCATATATTGCCTTTTCTTAGCCATGTGTTGGATGCGTCTTGATCGATGTGTGGCTGTGTTAGATGATACAGGTGCTTGCCATGTAGTGTTTTCTTTTTACAATTTACTTTCTTTGTTTCTGTTGATGTTATGTTATCTAAAGGGTTGTAGATGTGAAATTGCATCGGTGTAGCCGATATATTTACATCAGTTATTGCTTTGTGTATTTTGCTAGTTTATGCTCGTTCTATAAATAATTTTCTTAAATTGTCTACCTGTCCATATTATTATTATTATTATTATTATTATTATTATTATTATTGATGTTCTGACTGTTTCTCACCTACATTGGGTGGGTGCTAATATCGTTATTCCATGTTTCGTGATCGCAGAATATCTGAAGGTACGTCCAGCGCAACATATGCGTTGTAATCAGGTATAGCTAGCGCTGCGTATTTGATTAAATTTACGTGACAACGAATAACACGTCCTCAGATAATAATACTTTCATAATTTCTTAACTATTATATCAGACTCCAAAAACAAACAGTTTACGTCTCTTCTTGTATTTCTTACAAAGTACGATAGGCCTGACAATTCTATGAGCACTGAAAAGATTAGCAACCCATATTCTACTATTCATTCAGGTTTAAACTGGAATTAGGTAAACAGAAGAAATCTTTTTATGGAATATTATGCCGGTTCTTAGAGAAACTTTGACAGCAAAAATACTTGGTTGCACAGTATTAATGTTTCACAATGATATTTATTTCATAGTTCTTTATGGACTGGCTTCCGGCTTCTTAGCCCCTCGTCAGATAACTTAACACTAAACAGATAGTCCACACAATTTTAGTGAGAGTTTATAGCTGTACAGAAATAGTTGTACAAAGATATGTGACATTTTATAACTATATCAGTACTGTGGACTATCTGTTTAGTATTAAGTTATCTGAAGTGGCCTAAGAAGCTGAAAGCCGGTTCACAACGGACTATTAAATGAATATTGTTTTCGAACATTAACACTGTGTATTCAAGCTTTTACAAGGTATTGTTCTACATTACATTTTTATCAAAATCTGTTATTTAGCAATCCACCAGCAAGTGATTGTGTAGCCAGCCACCACCAGTTCTCAACATTACAGGAAACAGACAACAATGCTCCTGTCATTTCATGTCTGAAATCGATCTTAAAAATTTATAATTACTGCACAGACTGACTATTGATTCGCACTTTTTACAGGTCAGTGAATAAAGAATAAATGGGTTGAGAAAAAACGCAACATTTCACATTTCTTAGACGACTCCAAAATCATATTGATTTACGAATCACTTGTGTACACGGACTCGTTCATAAGATGCATTAAATGTATTCACAGTTGCGAATATGAGCAACCATCATCTCTGCAATGGAATGACGACAATGAAAATTTATTCCGCACCGGGACTCGAACCCGGATATCCTGTTTATTTCCAGCGATCGCTTTACCATTTTTTAAAATTTTTATATTGGTAGGCTTTCCATTATTTTTTATTTTTTTATATGAAAAAATGACGATGTTCTTTATAAAATGAAATATTTCTGGAAATCGTAAATAAGTGGGCCATTTTTTTACATAATGGTGTAACAAGAAGGAAACATAAACTGCTAGTATCAGTACAAAACAATAACGTACTACGTCTACATCTACATCTACAACTACATTTATACAACGGTGTGTGGCGGAGCGCACTTAACGTGCCACTGTCATTACCTCCCTTTCCTGTTCCAGTCCTGTATGGTTCGCGGGAAGAACGACTGCCGGAAAGCCTCCGCGCGAGCTCGAATCTCTCTAATTTTACATTCGTGATCTCCTCGGGAGGTATAAGTAGGGGGAAGCAATATATTCGATACCTCATCCAGAAACGCACCCTCTCGAAACCTGGACAGCAAGCTACACCCCGGTGCAGAGCGCCTCTCTTGCAGAGTCTGCCACTTGAATTTACTAAACGTCTCTGGAACGCTATCACGGTTACCAAATAACCCTGTGACGAAACGCGCCGCTCTTCGTTGGACCTTCTCTATCTCCTCCGTCAACCCGACCTGGTAGGAATCCCACACTGATGAACAATAGGTCGAACGAGTGTTCTGTAAGCCACCTCCTTTGTTGATGGACTACATTTTCTAAGGACTCTCCCAATGAATCTCAACCTGGCACCCGCTTTACCAACAATTAATTTTATATGATCATTCCACTTCAAATCGTTCCGCACGCGTACTCCCAGATATTTTGCAGAAGTAACTGCTACCAGTGTTTGTTCCGCTATCATATAATCATACAATAAAGGATCCTTCTTTCTACGTGTTCGCAATACATTACATTTGTCTATGTTTAGGGTCAGTTGCCACTGCCTGCACAAAGTGACTATCCGCTGCAGATCTTCCTGCATTTCGCTGCAATTTTCTAATGCTGCAACTTCTCTGTATACTACAGCATCATCCGCGAAAAGCCGCATGGAACTTCCGACACTATCTATTAGATCATTCATATATATTTTGAAAAGCAATGGTCCCATAACACTCCCCTTTGGCACGCCAGAGGTTACTTTAACGTCTATAGACGTCCCTCGTCTTGGGGGCGTTCCTCGCTAATGACGCCGTACCATGCGTTGGTGCCGGGTACGTCTTCACATATGGTGGTGGATCCTCTCCACTATCGTGGTCATTTCTTGCTCTAAATACTCATAGGCAATAACTACATTCTTCTACCCGGTACACCCCAGCCCAGTTGGGGTGTACCGGGTAGGCGTAATATGTTGGATATCTCAGATTTCTCATAATCTGTGAGTGATGTTCTTGTAGAAAGGCCAAAAAGTATAGTACATTCTATTGCCCTCTCGGAAAAGGTAAAACACGTTGAGACCCCGAATCCAAGTCGCTGCGCTTGTCTTCGTTCGTGGCTAATATATCATATCTGGGAGAAGTAGAATCCGTGGTTCTATTGCTTGCGGCACCACCCGAAGGAGGAAGATGATCATTTTTAAGACGAATTACCACACGTTCGCCGAAGGCTCGCATAGCAGGCGATGTTCCTCTGTGTCTATAACAGTGCACTGTGGACACAGTGGCGAATCCATCATATGAATTGCATGCAACTTGGAAAGAGTCACGTATTTTACATTTACTACCTCATACCACAGTGCGCGCGTCCCCTATTAAGGTGTACGTGGTGCACTGTACGCCGTACCACTTACAATGCCTCTGTTGGTTGTCGCCTCTCTACTGCATTATTCGTCCGTCGTCAAGTTAAGATGCTATATATATCACATGCCGTTGCTGTTCTGGTAGTCGGTAGTTCCATATCTACATAACTGTATTCCACAGAAAAGGTTCGCATGTGGGCAAGCGTTGGTGAAATGTGAGCCACCGCTGACCGGTGGCAGACGAGAAGGAGGAGCCAGTTCGTCTATCAAGGTGCCCGTCACACTTGTCCGGTGTCGTGTCCACACCTTTATCATCTTTCTTAAGTAAATAGTCACTGCTCGGTAGCGGACTTGGACTGGTCCAAGACCTCTACGACTACTAGGAAGGGTGAGGCTTTCATAGCCGACTTTGATAAGCAGCCCGGTGTTCGCAAAATATCCCAGTGCTTCCACGATTCGGCGAGCCAAAACCACTGGCACAGGAAGAACTTGAGCCAGGTGGGGGGATGCGAGGAGCTAGGTAAATGATGGAAACGGTGGCTCGTTATATTATGTCCAGAGCACTTAACCTGTGAGTTCAGACACTAGCACGAACTGTTTCCGGAAGATGTCTGTAGCTCAGTGCCACCGTGCGTCGAACGTCTGCAGTGAAGATAATTCTTAGGCATTTCATCTTGGTTATCGGTTGCACTGGTGCTACACTTTTCGTCGGGAGTCCTCTTCCGATGTTCATCGCTCCCGGCTTTGCCAAGTTCATACGAACTCCCGTAGACATATAATACAAATGAATCCAATGAAAATCCGCTCTTGCCGTGCTAAAAACACTAGGTCATCCGCGCATGTTCTGCATACAAACCTGTTGTTCCTTTTCGTCATTCCTTGGTGTCGTTTCCGAAGCCCACAGAGCAACGACTCGACAGCGATGGCATACATTATCGTCGACAGCGGGCATCCTTGTCTGACCGATCGTAAGATAGTGATGAGCCCCCTGGATGTGGCGCCGTGTAGTAGTCGCATAACGACGGTGACAAAATTCTCTGGAAACTTCATTTTCGTCATCACTTCCACGATATAGGCGTGGCTCAACCTGTCAAAGGGGTGATCGAAATCTATCGATACCAGTGCACCCTGCAGACGTCATGATGCTGCCAGTGCGATAACATTGCTGTTGTCGCTGAGCGCCGTTTGTATATTGCTGTCCCTTCCTAGTTGTGTTTGGTCGAGTGATATCACTTGGCGTAGTACGCGTTTAAAGCGTGCTGCAAGTATCCTGGTGTACATCTTGTAATCGCAGTTAAGAAGGGTCAGTGGCCGTTGGGCCTGTATCCCTGTGCCGCCGGATGGTTTGTGGATGGGGATGATCATTCCTTCCACGAAGGCGGGTGGAAGAGGCACATTGGGAGACATCAGTTTGCAGTACATGGCAGTCCATCGCGGAGTCATGAGATCTTTAAATGTACGTAAAAGCTCTAATGGAAACCCGTCGGGCCGCGGCGGATTGTTCGACGCTCCCTTATCAAGTGCTTCTATTACGTCGTCATCTGTGACGTCCCCTGTTACCTCTCGGTTGGTCGTCGCGTCGAGGCACGCGGATAGCGTTCGTGAGACCTCAGGACACCTGATCGTGTTCCGCTTCTTCATAGAGATTTTATTGTTCATGAAAGGCGTTGGTGATGTCTTTTTGCGCTGTCATACGGCGACCGTCCGGCAGTACGACCTCCTGTATTAAGGTTCTACGTCTACGTTGTTTTTCTCTTATAACGTGATACATCGACGGCGATTCACTACAAATTCGTTCAAAGGCCCTTGCGCGGACTGCGTCACCCTCCAGACGGCGTCGCGTTATAGAAATGATTTGGGCCTTCGCTCGTTTTATAGCAGCAGTGCGATAATATGAAGGGGCTTGTACAGAAAGTTCGCGGAGCATCGTGAAATAAAATTCCGTCGTTTGGGGCCTCCAATTCATCTCTCTTCCGTATGCAATTAACGGTCGGCGCAATGCAGGCTTAACTTATTCCAGCCACCATTTCAACGTCGTCGGATATATTGGGAGGCATCGTCTACATATGTGCCAAGTGTCTTCGATTAAGCGTCTGCACTCAGGTTCCCTGAGGTGCGCTGTGCTGGATTTCCAAATACTACGACTCCTCCATACTCGTTGACGTCTTAGGAATACCGTGCATATGTATGCTATATGATCGGAAAAGGTGACGGGCCACATTCCGCATCGAGGATCGCAGATTCGAGACGACGTGATACATAAATCCGATCGAGGCGACTTGCAGAGTGGCTTGTGACATAGGTATATCTGCGTCTGTCGCCATGGATCGTCTCCCATCTATCGATTACATTCATATCCTATATCAGTTGCCGTAGCTCCTGGCTTGAATTATGGCGTGGGTGCTGATCCTTTAGTGCGAGCACGAAGTTGAAGTCGCCTCCAAATAAGACACGTTCATACCGACCTCAGAATAGTGGTCCAATCTCCTCTGCGTAAAATCTGGATCCATCCTGCCGTCTGTCGGACCCCGACGGTGCGTAGATGTTATCGATCCTTACTCCTAGCACTGTGGGCGCCAGTCCTCGCGCTGACGGCAGGTACACCATGTCCTGGGCTCCTATGCCGCTACGTATAAGTATCGCTGTTCTGCTGCAGCCGTCTGTAGTGGGTGTATGTCTCGTACTCATAGAGATCGGGGAAGCCCTCGACACATTCCTGCAGAATGACGACGTCGACATCTGACGCATGCAGCATATCTCGTAATAATTGTATTGCGCGGTTAACATCCGGTGGACGCTGCACTCGCCACTGCGACTGCGTCGATATGTGGATCAGTATCGGAGTCATCGGCCCTGTTTCTGAGCTCGAGGTCCATATCTCGTCGTGTTTCTCCGGCAGGGCTGACCGAAGGCGGTGGTGTTGCTGCGGTGGGTGGAGGGACACCTACCGGCGGCTCTCCGTCCGGTGGGTCTGTAATTCAACTCCTGTCGCATGGGATTCGCGTCGTACTGCTGTGTGGGAGGTAGAACCTCCCGTTGCGCATCCGGATTCACTGCATCGTCATTGCACGCAATTCCGTCTGCCTTGAAATGCATTAAGCAGGTGTCCGACGGCAACAACCGGCGTTTCTTGTGGCGCCTCGTTGTTTGCGCGTGTGCACCTCAGCGTCCGAGCGCGGAAGTGACTCTCGGTGCTCAGGGACGAAAGCAGCTGTCGGCACAACCGTACGGTCAATTTCCACAGACCCTACCGATACTTTCCGGTCGGTAAACGACGTCGTCGGCGCCAGAGTGGCAGAAGTGTACGTCATTTCGTCACAGGTGGCGGTTTCTGCTGCAGTCTGTCGCTGTAAGCTGTCTGGGTGTTGGAGCTGGTCATTCTTCACAGTGGGATCTGTCCGAAACGCGTCCGCTTACGTTAGTGTCAGCGGCGTCAGGGAGGACGTAGGCACGGGTTTGCCAATTGCAAGTTGCACAATCCTCCGTTACATACCTTCTGAACGGACGCAGGCCCCTTTCTCGCATCCAGAGCATGTTTTGGGTTCTCCGTCGAAGATGACTTATGCTCTGCATCCACCGATGAACAAGTATGGGGGTATATGTTGTGTCAGTTCTATTCTGATTTGTCGCATCCCATTGAGAACTGGATAGGTGGTGAAGTTGGACAGTTTTTGCTCTGCGTGGTTCAAATGGCTCTGAGCACTATGGGACTTAACTTCTGTGGTCATCAGTCCCCTAGAACTTAGAACTACTTAAACCTAACTAACCTAAGGACATCACACAAATCCATGCCCGAAGCAGGATTCGAACCTGCGACCGTAGCGGTCACGCGGCTCCAGACTGAAGCGCCTTTAACCGCACGGCCACACCGGCCGGCGCTCTGCGTGGCTAAGCACTCTTCCATAAGGGCGTAAGGCGTCAAATCACCAAGTCAGACGGAACTTCAAAGGGAAGTTCGCAGATATGTATACTTCGTAATCCCAATCCTGCGTGATCTACAGTTACCTCTCCAACGTGACCATCAGAGTGACGAAATTTGAGTCCATAGTTAGTATCCCGAATGATTCTGCCACACACTGCATCGTTAATTAGTTTGACGTAGACTACTTTGCTCATTATGGAGAGGTGTATTCCAAAATTTCGTTGTAGTGAATTTTAATTTCGTCGCCGGCCGGAGGCGCTACAGTCTGGAACCGCGTGACCGCTACGGTCGAAGGTTCAAATCCTGCCTCGGGCATGGAGGTGTGTAATGTCCTTAGGTTAGTTAGGTTTAAGTAGTTCTAAGTTCTAGGGGACTGATGACCTCAGAGCCATTTGACCCATTTAATTACGTTTCGTAGGAACCTTTCAAGTTCATCTCATTTCTGTCTCACATATTCATTTGAAAAACAAATAATGAGAGTCGACTTTCGGTATGCATGTGCCACACTGTATCGAGTTTTCGGAAAATGCCGGATAGGTAAACAACGGCGCGCGCGCGCGAACATCTACGGCAGGGACGTAAACAGACATCCATGCTACAGCACGGCCGAAGGCCGACTGTTGGCTATCCGTTCAGATGGATAGAGCTTCTGCCACGTAAGTAGGAGATCCCGAGTTCGAGTCCGGTCGGGGCACACATTTTCATCTGTTCCTGTTGATGTATGTCAACGCCTGTAAGCAGCTAAGGGTGTTCATTTCATTGTAATTTCATTCTAACGAACTGCATGGTCACCGATGGTCCGAAAGAACAGATACCATCTTAGTATACATACAAAGACTTTATTGTATAATCAAACAATTGCAGAACAGTCACTGAAAGCTGTTACATCCATAAAACGACTAAGAGTAGGGAGTGATTTGAGGTGGAACAACCACATAAAATTAATCACTAGTAAGGCAGATGTCAGACTGAAGTTCATTGGAAAAATCCTCTGGAAATATATTCCACCTTCGAGAGAAGTAGCTGACTAAACATTCCTTCGAGCAATACCTAAATACTGCTCACTAGTATGGGATCCGCGTGAGACAGGAAAGAGAGATGACGGAACTAAGAGCAACAAGTTTCGTTACACATTTATCCAATAGTCACGAAAGCGTCACGGAGATGCTCAGCCAACTTCAGTGACGTACTCAGCAAGAGAGGCGTTCTGCTTCACGGTATGGGCTACCGTTAAAGCGCCGAGAGCGTAGATTCCCAGAAGAGGCAAACAAAATATTGCTTTCTCCTATGCATATCTCGCGAAAAGACCATCAAGATGAAATTAGTGAGATTCGAGCCCACACAGACACTTACAGCAGTGGTTCTTCCTACTAAGCGTGAATCATACACGATTGGAACACGAAAAGGAGGAAGTGACAACAGTACATAAAGTATCCTCTGCCATACACAGTAAAGTAGCTCGCAGAGTATAGGTGAAGATGTAGATGTACTTGCTCGTAAACTGACATACGGTCGGAGAGCGGTGTGCTGACACCTCTCCACATCCGCATCCAGTGACGCCTGTGGTCTGAGGATGACACGGTGGCCGGTCGGTACCTTTAGGCCTTCCTAGGCCTGTTCTGACGGAATTTAATTAAGTTTTAGTAGACGGACTTGCGTGCCATAATGTGGTAGTATGTTAGTATCATTCCTCTTGTCTCAGTGGTCTTGATTGTTCTTTTTTGAGTGTCAATAATTTAACTGTGCATCTGTTGCATTTCATAAAATTAATTATATTCACACGCTACATTTACGGTTCATTAGTAAGATGAGATATGACCAAGGCCTTGAATTACTGTGAGGTACAGACTAGTTTTAATTTTGTGCAAAAGTAAGTGTTCAATCACAGGTCCTGCGTAGTTTTAGAAGGTTATAAAGTACAATTGTCGCTAGGCGTGATAATCCATTTTGAACAATGTGAGCATTATTTATGTTTACGAATGGTGCTAAATCTTAAATTGCGAATCAGTGTGCTGTAGAAGCAGTACGAATTCCATAGCCTTGACATTTATGTGCCTGCCAGCATTTTGTTATATTTTATTTCAGTAGTATGCTGTTCAAAAACTGTTCAAATGGCTCTGAGCACTATGGGACTTAACATATGTGGTCATCAGTCCCCTTGAACTTAGAACTACTTAAACCTAACTAACCTAAGGACATCACACACATCCATGCCCGAGGCAGGATTCGAACCTGCGAGCGTAGCAGTCTCACGGTTCCGGACTTCGCGCCTAGAACAGTATGCTGTTCGTGTGTACTTGTAACTCACGGGCTACTCCATGAGGACAGCGTGTATTTCGTCTAGGCTGGTGGCCACTTTTCCTTCGATTGATCGCTTCGCGGATTTCTTACTGGTGGCGCTGTAGTTTACGAACTATAGACCAAACCTGCTTTTGAAGACTTCATCTTCACCGACAGCTGTCCTCCTGGTAGTTCGGAAACTGGTATGCTACTTCCATGCATGGTGTGCCAAATTAAATATGTTATTAAAGCAGCGTAGAAAGCTCAAGCTGTAGATTTGGTGGGCAGACCATTTGTAGCTAATATTCTGAATCAGATTTACCTGTTACCCGGAAATGATGACTATATGCAATCACATTAGAATTTGAGGATGAATCATTTTTATTGACTATGATCGTATGGTATCTACAGCTTGCCACCAGTAGTACAGGGTGTTCAAAAAGTCTCTCCACAGTATCGTATGATTGTTAGCCGCGCGTGGCGTATGCCGCTGTGAGTATACCGAAATTAAACTCAGTGAAATACAAGTTATTAACTTACTGAATATTCATTTTTACTTACAAATTTTCACATTAATGTTGAAAGTGTCCCCCCTGTTGTTGAATACACAATTCAATTCGTCTAATCATGTTTCCAAACACAAGCTGTAACATTTCTTCTGTAACAGAAGCAGTGAAAGTGGATATTGTAGTTTTCAATTCATCGATGGATTTTGGACGGTTTTTATAGACAGTTGCTTTCACTGCACCCCATATTAAAAAGTCAGGTGGTGTTGGGTCAGGCGATCGTGGAGACCAGAGTCCCTGTGAAATTATGCGATCACGAAAAACATCAGCAAGGAGTGACATTGAAACGTGCGCTGTATGCGCGGTTGCACCATCTTGTTGAAAATAACAAGTTCGCCTAATAATGGGTATAGAATATCACTGCAGTACCGTTGTGCGTTTAGTGTTTCGTTGGTCGGCCGCGGTGGCCATGCGGTTCTAGGCGCTTCAGTCCGGAACCGCGCGACTGCTACGGTCGCAGGTTCGAATCCTGCCTCGGGCATGGATGTGTGTGATGTCCTTAGGTTAGTTAGGTTTAATTAGTGCTAAGTTCTAGGGGACTGATGGCCACAGATGTTAAGTCCCATAGTGCTCAGAGCCATTTGAACCATTTTTGAACCGCACGCTTACTGTAATCAGGTGGTACGTCATCTTTTTCGAAAAACAAAATCCCTTTTTACGCCTCACTGTCGTCCACTTGGGGAAGACGTAATCTGTCAACATTTCACAGTAAACGTCCCAGTTTATTGTTTTTTTACAAAAATGAAAGGACCAATCACACGATCTTCCATCAAACCGCACATTAACTTTGGGAGAGTCACGTTGATACTGAATAGCTTCATGTGGATGCTCTGCCCCCCAAATTCTGCAGTTATGACTTTTAACTGTTCCACTGACATGAAATGTAGCCTCATAAGAAAAGAGAATCTTTTTCTAAAACATCATATCATCATCAGTTCCGTGTAGAAAGTCAACAGCAAACTCATACTTTTCGATTTTATCAGTAGGTTTTGTTTTAGGTAACAACTGCATCTGTAGGCACGCAACTTAAGTCTTTTATGCACAGCATCAGACGCAGTTCTTTCAGGTACTCCTAATAACTGTAGACTACTTCTGGTCAATGACTTCCTTGGGCTCCGAACACACGAAACACGGCTCTGTTGAACAAAATCTTCAGAAGTTCTCGGTCTGCCTGGCGATTTTTCTTTTAAAACACAACCGGTTTTCTTGAACGACTTTAGCCAAGACGGATAGTTTTTGCTGTAGGTGGTTCACCACCATACGAACGTCTAAAGTTACATTGCACTGATGTAACTGACTCAGTTTTCACAAGCCAAATAACACACTGCGCTTTCTGTTGCGGAGTACACATTGTTGCTGAGTTACTCTGCACTGCACTGCACTCAGTCCTGGACTGAACTGAGGGAACAGAGGGAAAATAAAGCACTAGTGCTGTCTCCTGCTATCGATAGGTTCAGATGACACACTGATTCTGCCGTAAACGTCTGAGATATTTCTCTTTTGCTCTGAAGTCGTAAATACGCAGGATTTTCCGGAATACAGGCTTTCCCGGATTGGATGATTTGTCACTATTGCTTAAATTGAAGCCGCAGCTTATATGTCTTTGTTCTCCCCAGGTTCTCATTCGAATTCCTCAATGACGCCGCTTAAGAAACACAGCATCTCCAACACAACGGTCTTTTAGTCGTAATTCAATAACTAAGAGAGACGAGAAAACGAATAAATAGAAAATGGAACGCACTGTAGGAGAAGACATAATATTGACGACAACGAAAACGAAATCGAACTGTGCGGTAATTGTAGCTGGGTAAACAGATGGTAGACGGACCATGGAAGTCGCTTTATGCAATTAGACAAGAAAAGACTGAAATGAAGACATACTGGCGCTGGCCGTTGTGGCCGAGCCCTTCTAGGCGCTTCAGCCCGGAACCGCGATGCTGCTAGTCGCAGGTTCGAGTCCTGCCTCGGGCATGGATGTGTGTGATGTCGTTAGGTTAGTTAGGTTTAAGGAGTTCTGAGTGTAGGTGAGTGACGACCTCAGATGTTAATTCCCATAGAGCCATTTGAACTATTTGACGTACTGGCAGGTGAAGTGGATGACTTTAGAAATTATGCAGAAGCGACGTCGATACGGAAACAAATTATTGGAGATACATTTCTAGCGCACCTGCCTAGTAAGCAGGAGATCCGAGTTCGATTACCGGCCTTGGTACAAATTTGCACTCGTAGCTTCAGTCTCAATGTTGTATTTTCCTTTCCAAAATTCCACAGAGAGTATATTTTATATTTTTTTCCACTAGTCACCCTATCGTCGTGAACCTATGACTGTATTTATGATCCAATCTCATACTTTTAATGTATCTGTAAGTTATATCTCAAAACGTTTTAGAGGTAATCTCACTATCTGAAGTGAAAGTAACTACAGAAATAGATAGAGGCAGAAAGTAGGCTAAAGTAATAGTCACTTTATCAAGACAAATAAATCAGAACAACATGTACGATAAATATTTATTATCCTTTGATGACAGATGTACCCTGCTTTCGTCACGAACCTTCGATTTTCAGGTGGGTGATGCAAAGCTGACGCACCGACGAGATTTTTTTTCCTTCTTTTCTTTTCCAGCAGCAGTTAATTTTGGAAACAAGCCTTCTACAAGGTATTTAGGCGGTCGATTACCTCGATATCCTTGAACGATAAACGTCGCTGAAGGAACTAATAAAAATGGTAATGTACGTAAAACTGTGGCAAAGACGTACGGCGCTGCTGGACTACGCGTGAAAGCTTTCGCTTTGCCTTATTTGCAGTGGACGTGAAAGTGTCACTATCGTTATAAAAATCTGCGGCTGCCGGAACGCAGCTTTCACTGTGCTTGATGACCCTATTTCGCTGTTTTATTTCGTTATTAATGCAAGAGCACAGTGAAAACAAGTGGCGAGCAGGGGAGGAAGAGCTGATCCCAGCAGTGGACAGACGTGCAGCCGAAAGTTGGTGCCATTGCACCACCTAGCCTCGCAGTTGTGGCTGCTTGTAATCACGTAGTCCTAACGTGTGCTGCGGAGGGGTCTCCAATAAGTGGCGCACAAAACCCTCGATAATTTTAGCAATCGGCAGTGGGATATTGCCGTTTCTAGGATTTCAGATTAGGGTACCTGACAAATGTTTGGTAAAATATGATGACTCACTATAAAATCTGAACAGAACCGAGAAGTAAATGTAGTTCTGTTGTTTTGACGCAGATAAAACATTTTACCTACATGCAATAGGTAATACATTAATATGTGCACTATCTAATCAAACGTACCCGGAAACCCTTTTGTAATACGGAAGTGATCATTGGACTTCACAAAAGGCAGACCCACCAGTATTAAAGGAGACGAAGAGTATTGTGCTGTCAGTGAAGAAGTAATAAGAACAGAATAGATCGTAACAGGTCTATCAGGGACTTTTCAGCCCTTATAAATGTGCCCAGGTCGACTGTTGGTGATGTGACTTTGAAGTGGACACGAGATGGAACAAAACATAGCTAAACCAAGACTAGAAACACAGTATGCACCGACGGACAGGGACCGTCAAGCATTGCGAAGGATGGTTGCAAAAGACTATAATGGAATCAGCGAAAGGAATTACTCCTGAGTTCCAAAGAGCTAGCAGCAGTCCAGCTAGAACAATGGCCGTGCATAGGGAGGAAGATTATGATTCAATGGCCGAGCAGCTCTTGTAGGTCACACATTTCTGCGTCAATGCTAAGCAACGCTAAAGCTGGTGTGAAGAGCGATGATACTGTACAATGGAGGGCTGAAACGAGTACATTACAGTGCTGAATCAGGCTGTGCTTGTGGCATTCGGGTGGAGATGTTTAGTATTGGCTAATACCTGGTATTTGGTTTTGGCGAATACCTGGACAACGTTACCAGCTATCTCAACAGTGCCAACGGAGAAGAACGGAGCAAGTGATGTTCAGTTATGAAGATGTTTCCCATGGCTTACGATCGATCCCCTGCATTGCATTTAAGAAAACTGTAAATGTGGCTGGCTATGAAAGCGTTTTATTGCCTTTTGCATTGCTTGCAAAGACGATGACATGACAACGCACCCTGTCATAAAGCAGCGTCTGTGAGTTCTTTGTGGCCACGCGGGATTAGCCGAGCGTTCTCAGGCGTTGCAGTCATGGACTATGCGGCAGGTCCCGGCGGAGTTTCGAGTCCACCCTCGGGCATGGTTGTGTGTGTTTGTTCTTAGGATAATTTAGGTTAAGTATTGTGTACGTTTAGGGACTGATGACCTTAACAGTTAAATCCCATAGGATTTCTCACACATTTGAACATTCTGACTTCTTTGTGAGCGATAACTTTCCTGAAATGGGTTAACCCGTCCAGAGTTCCGAACTGAACCAAATGGAACACTTTGGAATGAGCTATAAAGTCGAAGCAGAAGCGTAGAAGATCAGTATGTTCCCCAGTTTCGGTTCTTAAGGGGAATGAGTTGCCACTCCTCCCCATATTTTCAGATATCTCCTCTCTGAAGATGTCCGCAGCAGGATTCAAGCTGTCGTCAAGCCAAAGGGAGGACACAGCCGATACTGATGTTTACAAACAGGGGCCCAGACTACTTTTAGTCCAAATGGCTCTTAGCACTATGGGACTTAACATCTGAGGTCATCAGTCCCCTAGAACTTAGAACTACTTAAACCTAACTAACATAAGGACATCACAAACATCCATGGCCGAGGCAGGACTCGAACCTGCGACCGTAGCAGCAGCGCGGTTCCAGACTGTAGCGCCTAGAACCGCTCGGCCACACCGGCCGGGGAACCATTTGATTCCACTGTTAAATATTTATATATATTGCAGACCATAATTCGTGCAGTTGCGAACCAATTGATGGTTCAAATGGCTCTGAGCACTATGGGACTTAACTTCTGAGGTCATCAGCCCTACAGAACTAAGAACTACTTATACCTAACCAACCTAAGGACATCACACACATCCATGGCCGAGGCAAGATTCGAACTTGCGACGGTAGCGGTCGCGCTGTTCCAGACTGAAGCGCCTAGAACCGCTCGGCCACACCGGCCGGCCAGATTATATTTCATCAGGCAGTGTACAGCACTGTTCGGTAGAAGTAACTACAGCAGCATATCCTGTAGTTACTTCCATAGGGCGGAAAAACTTGTAGCGCCTTAGTCAATCTCTATTAGAGAAAATACTAACATCCGAAACACAAACGGAGGAATGAGTGTACAGGTGAGCGTCTAAGACAGGCCATCACGTAACCAGCATTCTAGCATTAATAAATATATCGAGATGCGGTTTTAGCTAAGCTATAACGGCCAATATGGCGAATTGCCTGACGGTCGCTAATAATTTTTATCGTTTAGGCGCCGAATTAAGACACGGACTTTTTCTAATGGAACTAAGTACTATTTTCTGTGATTTTTGAAAGAAGTTCGTATGAAGATTTTAACGACGTAACATGTATGGGACTTGATCAAATAGTATCAAGATAACATCGCTGCAAACTTCTGTCCCGCCCATCAGGAGAGGAAGTTTCACAAACTCGGCCCTGTAATACGAAACGTAAGTAAACACGTAACTCAAGTATGATTCGAAACGAGTGTTTGCATAACACTACACTCTATCACATTTCATCCCCTTGACATTTCGTTACACCTACAGTTTCATCGCAGTTACTTCAAAAATTGGTTAGTGTTTCAAATTTAGTCGACCTCTTTTTATTTTTTATTTATTTTTTGAATCGTCGGTCTTCTGACTTGTTTGAAGCGGCTCGCCACGAATTCCTCTCCTGTGCCAACCTACTTTTCATCGCAGAGTACCCATTGCAATCTACGTCCTCACTTATTTGCTGCTTGTATTTCTTGTTTCAGTCTCTGCCTTCCACTACTGTTTGTACCCTACAGCTCCCTTTAGTAGAGTGGAAATTATTTCCTGGTGTGCTGTTGGGTGTCCTGGCATCCTGCCCGTCTCCCTGTCAATGTTTTTCACATATTCCTTTCCTCGCTGATTCTGCGGAGAATCTCCTAATTTTCAACATCCTTCTGTAACACCGCATCTCAAATGCTTCCATTCTCTTCTGTTCTCGTTTCTCCACAGCCCATGTTATCTACGAAATATGTAAAATGATGCGGCATAACTACGCGAACTGCTGTTTAAAGAAGAAGTACCGTTTACAAACCATGGGAGCACACTTTTAGCAATATGCTCTAATGACCAGTTGGAAATTCTTGCAAAGTCAAAGAAGTGGTTAGAAACAACGCACTTTCAATATTTGGTGTGAGTTTTTCAAGACAGTCATAATTGTCCCTGTCTTATTGATGGGAATCTAAATACACTCAAGTATCTAGCCAGCCGGAGTGACCGAGTGGTTCTAGGCGCTACAGTCTGGAACCGCGCTGCTGCTACGGTCGCAGGTTCGAATACTGCCTCGGGCATGGATGTTTGTGATGTCTTTAGGTTAGTTAGGTTTAAGTAGTTCTAAGTTCTAGGGGACTGATGACCTCAGAAGGTTAGTCCCATAGTGCTCAGAGTCAGACCATTTGAACCAAGTATCTAGACTTCCTAAGATATTCTACTGCCGCAGTTACCGGAAGATCTAAGGCCATCAGTGTGGTACCAACCTGAGGAATGTTTCTCCAGTCTCCCACATCTAATGCCACACTCTCTTATTGGGAGATCATCGTAACGGTCGTTCAGGAAACGCTAAATGCTATGCACACTCATCGAACTCTTCTATATTTTTATCTGTGGCAAAAATTAAAACAAGAGATCTCTCAGGAAAAACATGAAGTGCCTTAAAACACGGGCATGTCCTGCCGTTAACTCCAGATGCAATTCAACGTCCAGTATTTTCCTCCAGAACCACTTCATGTCCTGTAGCAATGTTCAAAGGTGCTCGCTGATATACAGTATGATAGGTCAGACCTTTGTGGAATCTCTTCTCCTGAAGGCAAGACAGTGGTTTGCAGCTCTGTCATCTTGACACTATTTGACCAAATTCTATGCAAGCTATGTCATTGAAGTTTTCTTATAAGATGCTTTTAAATGACACAGAAAAGAAGTACATAATCCAATTAGAAAAAACTAAGTCGGTGTTGTAATTCGGCAAATACAAACGATAAAAATTGCTTACAAACACCAGGAAATTCGTCACATTGTCCGCTATAACTCGGCAAAAACTGCACCTCGATGTATTCATTCATCACTAATACATTTCGGGTGGTCTGTCTTTGATACGTGTATGTTGCTGTAATTGAAACCTTTGAACATATCTTGTTCCGAAAGTGCATTTCTTGATTTTCGCGAACATTGCATTTCAGTTTCATCACACCTTAGCTGTTTCTATTGATGTAACTTAACTTTGTTGTATTGTTGTTTTCACCTCATAGATGCATTGGCCGCATTTCAACATATTTAACTAAATTATTGTAGATGCAGGAATTAATAATTTAAGTGCCACCATCGTTTTTAGAAGAGTTAAGGAATGTGCTGCATTAACACACGTAGAATTAACTCCTTTATAATGTATAACAGTATAGTCCAGAGCACAAGAGTTCAGGCTGACGGGGACTACTTAACTTGTAACTAGGTCATCGTGAATCAACTACAACATTTAAATCTTGTAGTCGAATGTTCTTTCGCCATAGGTCCCTCACGCCTAGCAAGCTAACGCTTATGCCTGGGCTAAGTTTTCCAGTTGAAATCAGCTTGCTCCCGTGTATTCCAATGTGCTCGGTCCGCAAAAGTCAGCCAGTGAATGTTAACCTGGATGCTCCAACGAATAAATAAGTATGACCATCGGTACAGACTTCCACTAAATACGAGAGATTCAAATTTCTGATCGCAGTACTAGGATGAATTAAGTCACGTATCTCCTTTTTAACCGCGTCTTATAGAAAAGATGTCAGCAGGGAGAAAATTATTCTTTTGGGACGGCGTTATGTGAAGCGAAGTGCAGAAAAATCAACATCTATATGTGTATTTTGATGCACACTGGAGTGGAGGGCTGAGTTAAGAACATTTTGGCACAATAAATCGACATTTATCTGAATAAAATATTGATCAAAGAGTACTAAAAATGGTTCAAATGGCTCTGAGCACTATGGGACTTAACATCTGTGGTTATCAGTCCCCTAGAACTTAGAACTACTTAAACCTAACTAACCTAAGGACATCACACACATCCATGACCGAGGCAGGATTCGAACCTGCGACCGTAGCAGTCGCGCGGTTCCGCACTGAGCGCCTAGAACCGCTAGACCACCGCGGCCGGCTCAAAGAGTACTACGGCAATTCATAGTTACTGCTGTCATAAGTATGAATTAACCTGAAAAAGTTATATATGATAAGGAGATTACGATCAACACCCTTCTAAAATAACAGAGATGTGGGAACCACTGGAGTTTTCCCATAGATCTACATCATGCGAATCATGATACCATCATACTTCACTCTGAGGTTCTCGAGACCACAATTCATCATGGTAAATAATTCGTAATGAAACTACTTTCAGTAATATAATCACTTGACTTATTAATCAAAGCCTTTGAATTTATTTTTAAAAAAAGATGGTTCATTTTTGTGTTACTGATGAATTTGAAGTAATGTTCATTTGTGAAACATTATAATTGTTCAGTACTCACATGCTTAAACCATTAATATGGAGATATTCAGAATCGCTTATAACATTGTTACTTAGAAAATTTCACTTATTTTGTCGCCAGAACCTGAAACACGTATGTTGTGTGGCGGCGATGGCGAGGCATTGCGGAGTCTCTGACCAGAGAGCCATTTATCGTGGCTAGTCTGCGCTTGACCGCGCGAGAGTTGCGAGCGGTACTCTGTCAGTAGTAGTCGTGCAGTACAGTTGCGGGTAGTCTGTCAGTAGCAGTAGGCCAGTGCAGTCTGTCGGTAGTAGCAGCCCAGTGCAGTTGTGTGTGAGGAGTCCGCGGGTGTCGACATGACACTCTGGTCAAGATTCAGGATGAGGTATATTATTTTTAAATGCGCTCAGCTAATAATGTAAATTAACTGTAACTAATTTGTGCAACAATCGCCCCAATAATAATTTTGGTTTTCAAAGCAATTTTTAACAAAGAATCCTTTAATGAAAAAAAATATTCCCTTGATATTCCTTAAAGAAAAGTTTCCCTTAAATTCAAAATTTTTGCAATCAATTTCCTCCAAGCTATGGCAAAAATAATAAGAGCAGATGCAGCTTTACTAAGGTAAGAATTTCAGTTTAATTAATGAACAGGGCCTAAGATCGACATTTCGATCTGTTCGTGTTTTCATTGTCACTGAGATTTTATTATCACTGAATTGACTTTCATTTTTTTGTGAGGAACTTATACTTGGGTCAGATTGCTAATTTTTGTTTAATTGTCATTGTCATTGAATTTATTTGCTGGGAGGTTACGTTAGGTTGTATTCTTGTTAACATTCAACTATTGTGTTTCAAAATTTCTCGGGGGAGCTTACACTTAGCACAATGTCCATTAGCATTTAAAATAATATCTTTAAAATTTCTGCGGGGAGGTTACACTTGGCGACACCCAGTCCAGGATCGAATTTCGTTGAGAGTCTTTTGAAAAACAGTCAGATATCTGCTCTTATTTGCTTAGATATAATTAGAATTTGGCGCAACGCTTTTACTGATCTTGTGACTTTCTTTCTACAGGTCAACGGCAATTCGTTGCTCTGTTGTATTTTTGTTTGTTGCTTTTTGCATCTGTGCTTATTTCTTTTGTGAACAATTGTGACTATAGTAAAAATGCCGCGAAAGACTGTGAATAGTGTATCGCGAGGTATTTTGAATGAAATTACCGACTTAAACAGCGTGACCGATAGTAATTGTGACACGCAGTGTAATGATGACAATCCTGCGTTCACTGACAATCAGTGCGTTCCAACCATTAATAATGATGTAGACCTTAATGATGAACAAACGAACTCGATTGTGCCTTGTGTTGATTTGACGACAATTGATGACGCGGGGCGCACTATTGTAATGAGCGCTGCCCAGCTTAACTCAACCGGTTTACTAAATTCACGTGACGAACAGACAAATTTGTCTAATGAAAATGGACAGTGTTCTGAAAGTACGACGGATCCATTTAATTCAGAGATAATGACCGACAGTGTACATTCGACTGACAAACCTTTTTGTAAATCTCAAAATAACCAAATGGTTACAGAAAGCGAAACAATTCCAGATCCACCATTAAACAGCACAGAGAATAGAAATGCTGACTTTGAGTCGAATCCAATTATGGCATTGTTGCTACAAATGACTAAGCAGTTTAATGAAAGATTTGATAACAATTCCAAACAACAGAGTGAACAGGCCAAACACTTAAATGAAAAACTTGACAATAATGATGAAAATCTCAAACAACTTAGTGAACAGGTCAAACAACAGAACGAAAAACAAGACAAGTTAAATGAAAAATTAGACAACAGTTCCAGACAGCTTAGTGAACAAATTAGAGCCGTTGCCGCGCAGTGCCATGACACTAAGGAACAGTTGCGCGTGGAAATTGAGGCTTGTTCAAAAAAAAAGTAGCGAAGAAATTAGGTCTGTTGCTCAGGAATTAAGGGAAATGCAAACAGCCGCAACAGAAACACTTAGAGACGAAATTAACGGAGTCGCTAAACAATGCTCTGAAAAAGCTACACAATTACGCGACGAGTTTAAAGCAATGACAGCAGAACTTTCGCGCACAATGGATGAAAAGATCGACGCGAAATTCGACCAACAGAACACTCAGATTGACGAACGCTTTAATCACCATATACAAAACACTGATACGCGTTTCCGTAAATTTATTCAGGATCAAAATAAAGTCAAACGTCAAGTCATGGAAACAATCACTGCTCAGAGACAAGAAGACAAACGTAAAATGTTTGCGAAGGCAAAAACGTATGTAGACAGTAATATTGCTACAGTGTCCGACGGAATTAATACCATCAAGCAGTCGGACACAGAATTACGTGACGAAATTTCTGACCTTAAATCGAAAACAGACACATACACAACAGATTTTCAAACAGTGACCGACAGACTCGAACAATTAGAACTAACACAGGATTCCGATGTCGTCAAAGCTGACGGTAAAAAACTGAACGAAACTACACGTAAGTTGCAAAAACAGATTAATGCGTCTGATTCTAAAACCGATGATCAGGTTAAAATACTGACTGAAAAATGTGATGAATTGGCCAGTCGTATTGATGTTATCGAAAATACTAATGACAATAAATCAGACGATACTGCACCGGTTTCATTTAACCAAACACCTGAATTTCAAAATTTACAGCAGACAATTAATGAGATCGATTTATCTAATAACACGTTGCGTAGAAAACTGTCAAGTTTACAGCAAGAAGTAACAGAGATGAAAAATATTTCAGTTAATAACACATCACAGCAGACGCCACCTTTCGAACATCTGTCACACTCGCGCAACGCGTTTAATGTGAGCAATTTACAGAGACTACACGACTTAAAATCTGAAAAGCTACGCAACTTGAAATCCGAAATGACACAGACGAACAGATTCACACACAAACCTGAACGTGTTATCAAATTCAGTGATGAGAACATTGATTATAAGCAATTTGCATTTGTAAGAAAATGTAAGGAATTTAATTATGGCAGAACACAGATACACGATTTGCACTGTATACGACAATTTATTTTTGTACTTTCACCGCTATTACCTGTAATGGAGAAACTAGCTTTGAACCTGAGGCGACAATTTGCTATTGTATTTTCATCAGCATTACCTATTATGCAGAAACTAGAATTAGCAAGAATACAGCGATTTGCTTTTGGAATTTTACCGCTATTGCTTGCAACGCAAAAGCTAAAATTTATTTGCAGTGCGTAAAAGACCTCAGGGGATTCATTACGCTTTAATGAATATGTGCCGTAGCGTGCATAGGGCCCCGAGCTGTAGTAGTGCTGTTTCATCTTTAGTTTTCTGCAGTGCTGCCTTCTCTTCTACTATCCTCTATATCTATCAAAACAGCTCTTTAACTATTGCTCTATGTAGAATTAAGAAACGTTGTAATGAAAACCCGATAAGACAAATTTTTACGGAATGTGACAATTTTCATTAGGAACTCGAGAAATGACAACTATGAGAACTTTAATAACAGATAAAATCGTAATCATCAGTATGTATAAAATTTTGAGCAATCGGAACCACATTTTTGTAACAATAGATGTTTTTCACTACAATAGGATGAAAGTCAGCCGCTTAGCATACCTAACCAACAATGCAGTCTACAAGGTGCACGTATAGTCCCAGATCCAGCAAATAGTAACGCACGGCAGCAAAGGAAACAACCACGTATAGAAAACACAGTATTTCAATTCCTATCGCAATGCACCGTATAGGAATGACTATTACGACAGACGTAAAAATAATGAGCACAATTATCAGCGTACATTTAATAACAGTCTATCTTATCAGCAGCAAGAACATTAGCAACAACAAATAATCATGAATGAACCAGGCAATAGGTGTCATCTATAGCGTAACACGTCAGTAAGAAATAACAGAGCAGTTCAAATAGTCGAAATGCCACAGCATCCTCCCGTAAATAATAGCATGTACGACAGAATTTGACCAGACTCAGTACAGGTTGCATATTCCAGTAACGTAAGCAATAATTTAGACACGCAGAATCTTGTTCACGAAAGTGTTATTAATTTTGACGCCATCCGACACACGTTTGCATTAAAGACAGAATCACGACACTCTTATTGCAGAAGCTAACTGGTCTGAACACAATATGATTCTAAAACGACTGTTACAAACTTTTCATGCACAAGGACTCACCGTTAACCTCAGTAAATCGCATTTTGGTAAAACTTCTATAAAATTTCTTGGACACGTAATTTCAGCAGAAGGCATTGCGCCTGATCCGGAAAAACTTCAAGCTCTACGTGACATTACTGTTCCTACAACGAAAAAACAATTACGCAGTTTTTTGGGCTTAATTAACTTCTTTCGTAAATTTATTCATCACTCTGCTTTAGACACACCCAGATTATGCCAATTAACAGGTAAAAACAGTATTTGGTCTTGGTATAAGCAAGCACATTCTGAATTTGTGAACCTGAAACATGCTTTGTTGAATGCTCCACTTTTGTCGCACCCAGATCTTACTAGAAATTTTTCCATTGCCACCGACAGTTCTAACACCGCTTTAGGCGTACATATTTTCCAGGAAATTGAAGAAGATGGTTCAACAGTAATTAAAAACATCGCATTTGCAAGTCGCATTTTGTTACCTGCTGAACGAAATTATTCCGTTACAGAACTGGAAACGTTATGTGTTGTATGGGCTTTCACGAGATTTAGGCACTTTCTTTATGGCAGACATACCACCGTCTACACAGACCACAGAGCGATACCATTTTTACTTTCGGCTAAGTTCACTCACGATAAATTGAGCAGATGGAAACTTTATTTACAGGAATTTAATTTTACAATAGTTCAATAGTTCACATTCCCGGCACACAAAATGTTATAGCAGACGCACTATCGCGTTCTCTGAGCAACAATCAGCAGGACGTAGCAACCAACTTCTGCAAAGCAAATTTCAGTGTCATTTACATTCAACAAGTTGCATTTGAAAATTTTATTTCGTCGTCATTACAGGACATAGCACAAGAACAAAATAAAGACAACGTGTGGAAAGAAATTAAACACCTTTGGCAAGATAGGAATAATGTTACGATTAGAAACCACTACACTGTACGCAATGACATTCTGTTTCGCCGCTCTCATCCTGACAGCAACAACTGGTTATTATGCATTCCTGACGAACTGGTTAACAAATTAATCTGGTACACTCATTTAAGTTACGCACATTACGGAGCAAGAAAGTGTTTTCTTATACTGAGACAGAACTGTTATTTTACCAACATGGAGAAACGTATACGACGAGTTTTAGCGTCATGTAAAATTTGCCAGAAAGCTAAGTCAGACACCACTTCACATGTTCCTCCTTTATATCCCATTGTACGTATTAAATTAAGACACATGGCCGCTGTAGACATTTTTGGTCCGATTCCGAGAACTAACAGAGGTTTTTGCTACATATTTGTCGCTATTGAGCTCACTTCAAAACTTGTTACTTTCACTCCGTTACGCAAAGCTACAGCTAAAACTGTTTCGAAAGCATTTGTAAAACATTTTCTATTTCATGTAGGGCATGTGACGAAAGTAATTTCTGACAATGGATCACAATTTCGTTCTGCTACATGGACACGTATGTTACGAGCTAGAAACATTTCTCCGATTTATATATCCAAGTACCATGCTTCTTCGAACCCCTGTGAAAGATTAATGAAAGAAATTGGTAAGCTGTGTCGAATATACTGCCACAAAAGACATATTGATTGGGACACACATATATTCTCATTCCAAGATGTAATTAATTCCATTCCAAATGAATCCACCATGCTATCTCCGTCTGTTATACTGAAAAACGTTGAATCACCAAACAAAATTAAAGAGTTAGTAAACTTCCCTACCTGTCGTCGACTAAGACACCACGAAATAGACATTGCGCTGAACAACATCAAACGTGCCGCAGAGCGCCGGAGAAGACAGCAAAAACAGGTTTGTACACGCCGCGACTTTCACATTGGACAGAAGATATTAGTGCGTACACACTATTTATCCAACAAAATAAAAGGTAGGTGCAGTAAATTTGAACTTCTATACGCAGGACCATATCGGATTCGCAGCATTCCTCATCTCAATGTGGTACACGTCGAAACTTTGAGAACCAGAAAATCGAAAGGCAACCACCATTGGTCAAATATTAAACCCTTTATTGAATGAAGACACTTTATGATTCAACACAGGATGATGCCATTCACTTATGCAATTATATTCACATGACTAATTACAGATGATTATCGTATTTTTTCTTGGCAAGTGCCCGGCAAGGTAAGGTTAGCAGGTCGCTTTTCTTGTCGTTACACATCAGACCGTGCACATTTTCCATTTTTTTTTGTGTATGATTGTATTCCGGTTTTCTTTGTATGCACTGTGAAATAGTTAAGATATAACACACACCAATTGACTTTGACATTTTTTTTTGCCCTATGACATCTCAAGATCGTGACTGTTTTACGTTTTTTGCTGCTGCATTGTGATATTCTCTGTACATTTTGCCTTTGAACACTGTCTATGCTTTTGACATATTACGTTTTCTGCCATGTTATGCTGTATGGTTAATTATGTCACCATAAACCAGTCATTATTTAATGCGTATATGATTTAAATGTAAGACATTAATCTCTGTTCATCATTTTCAAAAAAAATAACGTGTAAAGGAATTAAATTACACAGAAATGGGAATTTCACCTACGGAATAAACGAAAGAAGATGCAATAACGTTATGAGGAAGAGTAAATGGATCAGGATTAACAAGCATTAACAAGCATATACTATACTCATCGTAGAATAGCAGTCTTAACTAATTTTTTCTTTCAGAATACAAGGTGATTGATGCAGGCTGTCAGACAGAACTACACATCTTAGTTTTAGTGATGAAATATGCTAGAGATAAGGAATAGTTGTGTAATGAGTAATGAAGTGATTTTTTGCAGATGATAATGAATGCTGATGAATAATGATGAAGAATATGCTACTATGAATAATGCAGTTTTTCTTTACAGGTGATGATGATAATGGAGTTTTGATGATATGGATAATGAAGTTTTCTTTGCAGATGAGGATAATGTTGAAGTTATATTTAGGCTATGTAGTTATTTAAGTATTTGTTGCAGTTCGTTTTGACAGCAGGTGTTATATTGCACAGTATAATGACTGAAGGTTTTGGAAAGGACAGCTATGGAACACATTTTTTATACACATTTCACTACCTGTTAATTCGAAGTTCACTACTTTTCAGCATAAAATGCATTTCTCTTTTCAGCTTAATGATCCATTTTTATATATATTTTGCAAGAGAAATTATTTTGGGGATTAATGTGCTATAAGCATTTGTTCATTAAATCTATGAATGTGGTTACATATATTCTACTTGTTTCATAATCTTGCCACAGCTGACTTATAACGGATGACGTTAAACATTTTCATTTATACCAACAACCCAGAAGCAAATTCTTCTCTCTTGCTTTCCCCTATAATTACCCGACGCAATGCATTGCTAACAAAAAATTTATTAACAGACCCAAATAATGATACCAGTTTAAGAGAGTTCTGAGTAATGCTGATCAGCAATGAATAATATGTCACTTGGAAAATGATTAATTAATTATGCTATGCTTTGTAACTGGAAAAGAATGTGATTGTTTAATAATGCTTTGTAATTAGGAGAAGGCTAATGATTCTTACTATATTGAAATGACAAATGATTAATTATACTTTGTAACTGGAAAAGAATGTGATTGTTTAATAATGCTTTGTAATTAGGAGAAGGCTAATGATTCTTACTATATTGAAATGACAAATGATTAATTATGCTTTGTAACTGGAAAAGAATGTGATTGTTTAATCTTGGAAAATGATTAATTAATTATGCTATGCTTTGTAATTGGAAAAGAATGCGATTGTTTAATAATACTTTGTAATTAGGAGAAGGCTAATGATTCTTACTATATTGAAATGACAAATGATTAATTATGCTTTGTAACTGGAAAAGAATGAGATTACTATTGGAATGACAAATGATTAATTAACTATGCCATACTTTGTAACTGGAAAAGAATGTGATTGTTTAATAATGCTTTGTAATTAGGAGAAGGCTAATGATTCTTACTATATTGAAATGACAAATGATTAATTATACTTTGTAACTGGAAAAGAATGTGATTGTTTAATAATGCTTTGTAATTAGGAGAAGGCTAATGATTCTTACTATATTGAAATGACAAATGATTAATTATGCTTTGTAACTGGAAAAGTATGTGATTGTTTAATAATGCTTTGTAAGTAGGAGAAGGCTAATGATTAATACTATATTGGAATGACAAATGATTAATTAACTATGCTATACTTTGTAACTGGAAAAGAATGCGATTATTTAATAATGATTTGTAACTAGGAAAAGAAGGCTACTGATTCTATGTAAAACAATTAGTAAAACAATTAATGAACATTTTTCTGTAATACTACATACATGGTACAGAAATGTTCAATAACTGGGCTATGAATGTAATGGCTAATGAAGACTGGTATGTGACTTAATGTCCTTCCACTACTGACCTAACTACCCTGGATTACTGCAATGTCCATTTGTCCTGTCCATCCTCATGATCATGGAGCAGTATATTTGGTTTTTGCACTAATTCTACGTTGGTGTGCCTTGTAAGAGCGTGGTGTTGACACGACATGCTGTCCACCACCGTGAGCGATGAAGACGTTATTATGGTCCCACTGTTTGGTGTACCTGATATACTGCTAAAATGAAAACATGGAATATTACTACGACAGTTCAGTGTCTTGGCTACGCTGATAAATTCTGATGGGAAAAGAACTTCAAATTGTGTCACTTGGTGTTGTACTTCTGTGGAAAGATATGGACTTTCAGAACAGCTGTGTGCAATCTAAAGTGCTACAACCATGATGCAATCCCTCCCTTTCCTATCCTAATAGTGAAAATCATTTTTTGCTAACATCATTTATGTTTATGGGCTATACATTTTTTTTCGATTTGCTGAACTCCAGTGCGAGTACACTTATGTCACTCGTCGACATGATTTTTGCCATTATGTTTATTTGTTGTGAAAATGCTAAAGACATTTTTTCGATTCGTTCTGAAGTACAGTATATGTGCACTCTTGTCTTTTATATTGTATATACATTTTTATTTTGATGATATGTTCTGAACTACAGTGCATGTGCACTTATGTTATGTGTTAATATGTTTTCTACTGAACTTCAGTGTATGTGCACTTTTCTCAATTTTCAATATGATTTGTACTCATTCTGTATGTTCAATACTTCAGTGCATATGCACTTATGTCATTTGTTACTCATTGTACACTCCTGGAAATTGAAATAAGAACACCGTGAATTCATTGTCCCAGGAAGGGGAAACTTTATTGACACATTCCTGGGGTCAGATACATCACATGATCACACTGACAGAACCACAGGCACATAGACACAGGCAACAGAGCATGCACAATGTCGGCACTAGTACAGTGTATATCCACCTTTCGCAGCAATGCAGGCTGCTATTCTCCCATGGAGACGATCGTAGAGATGCTGGATGTAGTCCTGTGGAACGGCTTGCCATGCCATTTCCACCTGGCGCCTCAGTTGGACCAGCGTTCGTGCTGGACGTGCAGACCGCGTGAGACGACGCTTCATCCAGTCCCAAACATGCTCAATGGGGGACAGATCCGGAGATCTTGCTGGCCAGGGTAGTTGACTTACACCTTCTAGAGCACGTTGGGTGGCACGGGATACATGCGGACGTGCATTGTCCTGTTGGAACAGCAAGTTCCCTTGCCGGTCTAGGAATGGTAGAACGATGGGTTCGATGACGGTTTGGATGTACCGTGCACTATTCAGTGTCCCCTCGACGATCACCAGTGGTGTACGGCCAGTGTAGGAGATCGCTCCCCACACCATGATGCCGGGTGTTGGCCCTGTGTGCCTCGGTCGTATGCAGTCCTGATTGTGGCGCTCACCTGCACGGCGCCAAACACGCATACGACCATCATTGGCACCAAGGCAGAAGCGACTCTCATCGCTGAAGACGACACGTCTTCGTTCGTCCCTCCATTCACGCCTGTCGCGACACCACTGGAGGCGGGCTGCACGATGTTGGGGCGTGAGCGGAAGACGGCCTAACGGTGTGCAGGACCGTAGCCCAGCTTCATGGAGACGGTTGCGAATGGTCCTCGCCGATACCCCAGGAGCAACAGTGTCCCTAATTTGCTGGGAAGTGACGGTGCGGTCCCCTACGGCACTGCGTAGGATCCTACGGTCTTGGCGTGCATCCGTGCGTCGCTGCGGTCCGGTCCCAGGTCGACGGGCACGTGCACCTTCCGCCGACCACTGGCGACAACGTCGATGTACTGTGGAGACCTCACGCCCCACGTGTTGAGCAATTCGGCGGTACGTCCACCCGGCCTCCCGCATGCCCACTATACGCCCTCGCTCAAAGTCCGTCAACTGCACATACGGTTCACGTCCACGCTGTCGCGGCATGCTACCAGTGTTAAAGACTGCGATGGAGCTCCGTATGCCACGGCAAACTGGCTGACACTGACGGCGGCGGTGCACAAATGCTGCGCAGCTAGCGCCATTCGACGGCCAACACCGCGGTTCCTGGTGTGTCCGCTGTGCCGTGCGTGTGATCATTGCTTGTACAGCCCTCTCGCAGTGTCCGGAGCAGGTATGGTGGGTCTGACACACCAGTGTCAATGTGTTCTTTTTTCCATTTCCAGGAGTGTATATACATTTCGTCATTTGCTAATATGTTCTCAACTGCAGTGCATGTGCACTCATGTCACTTGTCAACATGATTTTTTGCCATTCTGTTTATTTGTTATGAAAATGCTAAAGAATTTTTTCAGTGCGTGTGCACTTTGTTACCTGTCAAATAATTTGTATATACAGTTTTCTGATTTGCTACTATGTTTTGTACTCATATCTTGTCTTTGTCTGAAATGTTTTGTACTCGGTGCATGTGCACAACATTTAATTCATGTATCTAAATATTCTGTAAATTGTACAAGTTGATTAATTAAAGAAAAAATTTTGCCGCGCTTGGCAAGTCCAAATGACTCACCATCGCTGCCAAATTTTTGCCCCCCCAGTGGAGGGTTATGAAACACGTATGTTGTGTGGCGGCGATGGCGAGGCATTGCGGAGTCTCTGACCAGAGAGCCATTTATCGTGGCTAGTCTGCGCTTGACCGCGCGAGAGTTGCGAGCGGTACTCTGTCAGTAGTAGTCGTGCTGTACAGTTGCGGGTAGTCTGTCAGTAGCAGTAGGCCAGTGCAGTCTGTCGGTAGTAGCAGCCCAGTGCAGTTGTGTGTGAGGAGTCTGCGGGTGTCGACATGACACTCTGGTCAAGATTCAGGATGAGGTATATTACTTTTAAATGCGCTCAGCTAATAATGTAAATTAACTGTAACTAATTTGTGCAACAATCGCCCCAATAATAATTTTGGTTTTCAAAGCAATTTTTAACAAAGAATCCTTTAATGAAAAAAAATATTCCCTTGATATTCCTTAAAGAAAGGTTCCCTTAAATTCAAAATTTTTGCAATCAATTTCCTCCAAGCTATGGCAAAAATAATAAGAGCAGATGCAGCTTTACTAAGGTAAGAATTTCAGTTTAATTAATGAACAGGGCCTAAGATCGACATTTCGATTTGTTCGTGTTTTCATTGTCACTGAGATTTTATTATCACTGAATTGACTTTCATTTTTTTGTGAGGAACTTATACTTGGGTCAGATTGCTAATTTTTGTTTAACTGTCATTGTCATTGAATTTATTTGCTGGGAGGTTACGCTTGGCTCCCATTCATTTATTATTTCTGTCTTTTAAAATTTCTGCGGGGAGGTTACAAACCATTTATATACCATCTATAATATAAAAATTTGAGAAACGTCAACAGATGGCTATTCTATGGGTATATTTCCTGTCCCTTGTACTTAAGTAGATTCATTATATCCCCGTTAATACTACCCGGATGGAGAAGAACGACGTTTGTTGAAAGAAGAAGGATTATTCGTGTATTAGAAATATTTTGAAATTTATACGAATTAGCTACATTTCTATTCATATTTGGCTCAGAACGACAAGTGTCCTTGTGAAAGGAGAGATTATAAAGTTCCGCTATGGAGACTTACGATATTTAGAAAGATAACATCATTGTGGCGCCAGGGAATGTGGCTGGGGAGTGAAGCACTGAGTTGTTTACGACTGAGTGTGGTTGGGCTGAAATAAATTTGTTTTTTTAATTTTTGTATCCCAATCCAAACTTCATTAACAAGTCTTGCAATCCGATCCCAATTAGTAACACCCGAAGTCCTTGGAGTGACCTACGCGCCAGGTATAAGAAGCCGACCACCTCGACGGGCGAGGCGTCGGCAGCAACGACGGTGCGCGTCCCTCAGCTGCTGACAGCACACGAACAATGAGGAGAAGAAGCTTTGAAACAGAGATCCAATAGCATACTGCATAGTATCTAACTCTGTGAAGATTTCATTGTACGTGTCTAATCACCTACGTGAATGCTTCACTCACTGCTACAGAAAACCAATACGGGATTTCAATGAGTTCGCGGAACGCAACCATTCCATCGTACAACATTATAGACTTGAACAAAATATGTTGAATACTTATTCAATAAAGAGTTCAAAGTTCTGGCCTTATGGTACACTACTAGCCATTAAAATTGCTGCACCATGAAGATGACGTGCTACAGACGCGAAATTTAACCGACAGGAAGAAGATGCTGTGACATGCAAATGATTAACTTTTCAGAGCATTCACACAAGGTTGGTGCCGGTGCCGACACCTACAACGTGCTGACATGAGGAAATTTTCCAACCGATTTGTCATACACAAACAACAGTTCACCGGCGTTGCCTGGTGAAACGTTGTTGTGATGCCTCGTGTAAGGAGGAGAAATGCGTACCATCACGTTACCGACTTTGATAAAGGTCGAATTGTAGCCTATCGCGATTGTGGTGTATCGTATCGCGACACTGCTGCTCCCGTTGGTCGAGATCCAATGACTGTAAGCAGAATATGGAATCGGTGGGTTCAGGAGGGTAATACCGAACGACGCGCTGAATCCCAATGGCCTCGTATCACTAGCAGTCGAGATGACAGGCATCTTATCCGCATGGCTATAACGGATCGTGCAGCCACATCTCGATCCCTGAGTCAACAGATGGGGACGTTTGCAAGACAACAACCACCTGCACGAACAGTTCGATGACGTTTGCAGCAGAATGGACTATCAGCTCGGAGACCATGGCTGCGGTTACCCTTGACGCTGCATCACAGACAGGAGCGCATGCGATGGTGTACTCAAAGGCGAACCTGCGTGCACGAATGGCAAAACGAATGAACCCAGGTTCTGTTTACAGCATCATGATGGTTGCATCCGTGTTTGGCGACATCGCGGTGAACGCACATTGGAAGCGTGTATTCGTCATCGCCATACTGACGTATCACCCAGCTTGATGGTATGGGGTGCCATTGGTCACACGTCTCGGTCACCTCTTGTTTGCATTGAACAGTGGACGTTACATTTCAGATGTGTTACGACCCGTGGCTCTACCCTACATTTGAACCCTGCAAAACACTACATTTCAGCTGGATAATGCACGATCGCATATAGCAGGTCCTGTACTACGTCAACGACGAGGGCAGGTAACCGGAACGTCAACGGCCACAAGGCAGAAGATACCGCTGGTACACTTCATTAATGAAGGAAAAAATTAAATTAAGTTAAACACCACACAGGAAGATGGCTGTAATTCTAGCCGACTTCAACGCACACATGATGTTGCTCGCGTGAATCTCCCAGAAAGCGACAACCAGTAGATGCCCCTCTTATGGTAATCGAAACTAGCTGTGGGCTTATCTAATTTTATAGTTTACAGGGGTACTTAACCGCTTTATAACTGAACCGGCACTAGCCTGTTGAAAACTAACTATGACCATACGGAGGTACACTCTAGCCTAATTTACCAACAAAAGAACTATTCTCGCGATACGACTGATGTGATGCCCAGGATTCCCATTTAGGACGGAGGACAACCTCCACAACGAACACGCATCAAACGAAGAGATGTGATAGCAGTTGAGCCTTGATAGTATGTTAAGTGAGCCCTCAACTTTAGTGTCCAGGATCAGTAGGCGACGAACTTCGTAACCCTCACATCTCCAACCGCGCGTGCACGCCGCCAGAGGCTCCGGCCTGACTACGCGCCACAGAGACTTCCTCGCTGCTCTGCCCCAACCGACCGACTGCCACACGCAGCATACCTTGAAAATACATCCGCCACGCCAAAGATAGTACAGCAGTACTAGTATCGATAGGCGCTGCTGCTTCCACTCACGGAGAGAAGACAGCAACGTAATGGCAGTAACTGAAGAAGAAATAAGACACCACTGGACTGCAACCAATAATAAAAAAAAAAAACAAGGCATGACGCGAGCCACCCACAGCTCTTACTTACATGCAACAGGTAATATATTAATATGTGCACTATCTAATCAAAGGTATCTGGGAACCCTTATGTAATACGGAAGTGATCACTGGACTTCACAAAAGGCAGACATACCAGTATTAAAGGAGACGAAGAGAATTGTGATGTCAGTGCAAAATTAATAAGAAGAGAATAGAATGTATCAGGTCTATCAGGGACTTTTCAGTCTTTATAAATCTGCCATGGTCGACTGTTGGTTATGTGACTGTGAAGTGGGCACGAGATGGAACCAATTATAGCTAAACCAAGACTAGTAATACAGCATGTACTGACGGATAGGGACGTTTGCACACACATCGAACGTAAATGTCCTCTTAAAAACAGCACGTCGCTGTGGAAACCTCACAAAGCGGTCCAGAACCGATCTCCATAGACAGGATGCCTAAAGCCAGCCGGAACACAACTGCTCACTGGTGCACATCATACCGACAAATACACTCCTGAAATTGAAATAAGAACACCGTGAATTCATTGTCCCAGGAAGGGGAAACTTTATTGACACATTCCTGGGGTCAGATACATCACATGATCACACTGACAGAACCACAGGCACATAGACACAGGCAACAGAGCATGCACAATGTCGGCACTACTACAGTGTATATCCACCTTTCGCAGCAATGCAGGCTGCTATTCTCCCATGGAGACGATCGTAGAGATGCTGGATGTAGTCCTGTGGAACGGCTTGCCATGCCATTTCCACCTGGCGCCTCAGTTGGACCAGCGTTCGTGCTGGACGTGCAGACCGCGTGAGACGACGCTTCATCCAGTCCCAAACATGCTCAATGGGGGACAGATTCGGAGATCTTGCTGGCCAGGGTAGTTGACTTACACCTTCTAGAGCACGTTGGGTGGCACGGGATACATGCGGACGTGCATTGTCCTGTTGGAACAGCAAGTTCCCTTGCCGGTCTAGGAATGGTAGAACGATGGGTTCGATGACGGTTTGGATGTACCGTGCACTATTCAGTGTCCCCTCGACGATCACCAGTGGTGTACGGCCAGTGTAGGAGATCGCTCCCCACACCATGATGCCGGGTGTTGGCCCTGTGTGCCTCGGTCGTATGCAGTCCTGATTGTGGCGCTCACCTGCACGGCGCCAAACACGCATACGACCATCATTGGCACCAAGGCAGAAGCGACTCTCATCGCTGAAGACGACACGTCTCCATTCGTCCCTCCATTCACGCCTGTCGCGACACCACTGGAGGCGGGCTGCACGATGTTGGGGCGTGAGCGGAAGACGGCCTAACGGTGTGCGGGACCGTAGCCCAGCTTCATGGAGACGGTTGCGAATGGTCCTCGCCGATACCCCAGGAGCAACAGTGTCCCGAATTTGCTGGGAAGTGGCGGTGCGGTCCCCTACGGCACTGCGTAGGATCCTACGGTCTTGGCGTGCATCCGTGCGTCGCTGCGGTCCGGTCCCAGGTCGACGGGCACGTGCACTTTCCGCCGACCACTGGCGACAACATCGATGTACTGTGGAGACCTCACGCCCCACGTGTTGAGCAATTCGGCGGTACGTCCACCCGGCCTCCCGCATGCCCACTATACGCCCTCGCTCAAAGTCCGTCAACTGCACATACGGTTCACGTCCACGCTGTCGCGGCATGCTACCAGTGTTAAAGACTGCGATGGAGCTCCGTATGCCACGGCAAACTGGCTGACACTGACGGCGGCGGTGCACAAATGCTGCGCAGCTAGCGCCATTCGACGGCCAACACCGCGGTTCCTGGTGTGTCCGCTGTGCCGTGCGTGTGATCATTGCTTGTACAGCCCTCTCGCAGTGTCCGGAGCAAGTATGGTGGGTCTGACACACCGGTGTCAATGTGTTCTTTTTTCCATTTCCAGGAGTGTATTAATGACTAATTGTGCGTGAGCTTCGCGTAGGAACCACACATCATTGCTTAAACGCTCACTTTAAGTCAAAGCTCATTTCCGAACGCGTGATTGCCTAAGAAGGCAAACACACACTAAATTCACTGCGAAACCATACATGAATCACCTTGGCAGTACTTACATCAAGAAACAAATTACTGCTGGTGTTGTAGTGTAACACTCTAGGCGATGCTCAATCAGTTCGCCAGCTATTAAAGAAATGATCGAACTGAGGAGACTCATAGCACTTCCCATACACGGCAGAACAGTGAACAGAATGCAGCTGCTCTCGGCTGTCCACACCAACACAACCGAATCTGTCATAAAAATCTCTACATGTGTGACTGCACACCTCCACGACACAGCAATGAAAACACAATCACACAACCGCTAGAGGCAGCCCAAACTACTGGCTACTTCCAGCTGGTCTCTCGCCATTGCACGCTGCAGACCGTGAAGACTGTCGTCAGAGAGCGCCGACTGTGACAGCTGCGCCATAACAGCATATGGTGGGATTTCAGAAACGCCGGATAGCAGGACGACACGGCACAATCATCTTCACTTCATTCAATTCGTTGCTGCCCTTCCGGTGAATCTCTTGTCTAATTTGATGATTTTCGGGACATATCCAACTTAGCAGTATTTGGAAAATCAACACTGTTAGATTGAAGTTACTTGTGGCCAATCAAGAAAGATAGCTGGAAGAGAACGACGCACAATTAAAGTGGAGTTGATGAGAAAGTCCCAGGAGATACATGTGCAACTGTGTACATTAACCACAACATAATCTACATCTACATTAGTTCTAAGCAAGCATGGCAGGAGGTATATCCCACTGTACCAGTTACTAGGGAGTGTTGAAGCTACTTACTGAAACTTTTTAAATGGGCTTTCGGGGGATAGTTGTCTATCTTTAGGCGACTAAAAGTTCTGGTTTTCCACCATCTCCGTGACATTCTCCCATGGGCCAAAATGCCTGTGACCATACCCGCTGTGTTTCTTTGCATACCCTGAATATCCCTAATAGAACTATCAGATACGGACCCCAACAAAGTGAGCAATATTCCACGATCTGTCGAACAAGTTCTTTTGTAACGGTCTCCTATCTTGACAGTACTTTCCCAATATTCTATCGTTAAATCAAAATGTGTCACATGCGTTACCTACGACTGAACATATTTTCAACATTGCATTTCATATCCCAATACGTCGTTACAATTCTGACGTACTGTAGTGTAGTCATAGCATACTACAGTTTTTCGTTTTTTGATGTGCACATTTCAACATTTCGTTATATTTATATCTATTGTTAATCTCTGGAATTAAGATTTGAATATTTGTGCAGCTATTTTCAGACAGTACATTAGTATAGATCAATAGTTTGCAAACCCATTGGCCAGTAGTGCCAAATATTAACAACATAACGACTGAAATGTCCTTTGACAGGCAAATTTTGTTAACTAGGACTATGTAGGTACGTTGATTGTTATTACTTCCTAAGCTGACCTTCCCTAGAAACGTTCTCAATTTGATTTAAGTGCTTTCGCAAAGGTTCACCACTTTCAACTTTCACAGTGACACGTCTTGCGTACTTGTTTCGTCACCTCCCTTCGTTCACCTTCTATACATGTCCGAACCATCTCAACGCTCCCCCAAATTAAGTTAATAAACTCTACTTAAATATTTAAGGATTTAAGTCTTCTTTGCACTGTAGACAGATTGAATTGCACTTGATATCGTACTTAATAGTGATATTTTTATTTAAAAAATTAAATTGGAAGGTAGTCATAAAGTTACATCACGACAATGACTGACGGACACTAACTTAAGCAACAGCCTTGCATCTCTTTGAAAGTTTGTGTTAGTGAAGTACATATGTTGCTATTCTTTTTATTTTATGCCTGATCCCAGGTCCTTATCAGTAAGACGAGTCCTCAGCTAGCTCTTAATAATGTTTGACAGCAAGCTAAGTTGGAGCAGCAAAATGCTTGTGCCCAAATGAAACAATCTCGTACACAATACGAAGTTATTAAACAAACTCGTTATCTTGACACATTATAGATCTCCATGATTGAACGATTTTGCATGACACACGACTCGCAGGCAATCGAAGCTTAATAAAATTTAACTGTACTCATCACTCTACGGTCATCTCTCGAACTTCAGAGATCAATAGTGGCGGCTGTTTTAAACTTTACAACAAGACAGGCATTCAGTTAAATTCAAATAGGATGAAATAATTTGTCAAATGAAAGAATCTTTAAGTGAAACCAAGCGAACTTAGAAAATTTAGAGGATTCAAAAATACGCACTTGACACTATATGCAAATAAGTTTTGGTAGCAACAGCTGCTTCAAGCTTGATAGCACACAACAAGAGCTTATACTCATTAGGTTTTCAGGTAACTTAGCTACGATAGTTATTCAAACAATATATGTTCATTTAAGCTTTACAGCAATTTCAGGTTACTATTGAGTACCCAAACTCATGAGAAGCCACACAATTCTAACTGGCATATGAACGGGTAAGTTTAAAATTTAGCCCACACAGGCTTAACCCATGAAAAACTCTACCTAGACATATCAAATGGGTAAGCAAAAAGATGCTAAATAATTAATCTTGTGCTAAGAACAGGACGAAACAATTTGCTGAATAAGGATTAAAATAGTGGACCAATAGATATACCTTTTGTCACACAGGCTAGCATGTTATGGAACTAATTTTTACCCTCTTTCGGATTCACGCCACTTAAGTAATCAAACATCTACCTCAAGGTAAAGGTCCGCCTTAGTTCATTTAAAACAACTTCGCCATAACTGACACGTACAAAATAGCAATTACCGCACCATCCGAAATACAATGGAACAAGTCTGAAAAATCAAAAGGAACAATTTAGCACTATATTGTCTAACGCCTAAGGCTTCCTTTTAAATACATGAATTTAAGAACTCTTTAACCTGCTACCGTGTTTTATCATGATCCATACCAATTCCTTTGACTAACAGATATAATAAAGGTAACAAGATTCAATAGTGCAACCAACTCGCCATTACGGCTCATAATATAGGTGCAGTAACTGGCACACAGTCCGCCTACAACAGAAATAGACAGAACATTAAATTAGAATAGTATAACATACAATGCACACGGTAAAAGAATGCCACTGACATAATTTAGCTCGCACGGTTTCGAAGTGACACCACCACAAGACATCAAAGTAATTTTGCGCGTTAACTGCTCTCTTCAGTTAAAAGAAAATTTATGTATCACAATAATTACCAAACACAATTTGATGGCACACGGTCAACAGACTTACCTGTGAACTGCCCCTGACATAAATCATCCCACACGGTAAAGACCATTCTGAACGTTAACTACTCTCCGTTTAACAGGAAATTTGTGTGTGTCACAATAATTACAAAAAACAAATCCCAACGTACGTCGGATAGGATTACAAAACTCGCGAACTGCTGATACATTAATTCGGATCACACTGTATAAAAGTTCAATAAGCTTGTCGTGATTTAACTGGTATGGCCAACGGTTTAAATGCACACAGCCTAACTCGCAGCCAAACGAACAAAACGCAAGTGCCTCGGCGAGAGAAATGTCAAAATCTGCTTAATGATCAGACGCTGGGATGCTTGCCATAAGATTCAGTCAGTTATACAATCGGACAATCAACGCTCAGCCGCAGTCTGAGCAATTCCAGACGGCTGTCCAACGTGACAACCGCCTACCACCTATTCCAGTATCTGCGCCTCCTTACGGCATTGCTCGGCCGATCTCAGCAGCGCCGCACCCTGCCCTCCACATTAGAACGGGTGTCCACGATGTCTACGTAAACACAACTCTCTGCCGATCACGCTGTTTCTTTGGAAAGGGAGTGGTTGTGAACTGAAGTGCCATCCCCTTGGTGGCCGGACTTACTGTATGACGAGTAAATGGGTAATTCACTCTTAATTTAAGCACAAGAAGAACTGTGAGCTCGGAGAGGTCCTTTAGCCCTGATGGGGTGGGTGTTCAGGCAATGTGAGATGTCAGTCGATTTCATTTCACTTTATTTCATGTTTTATTTGTGGCAGCTCAATGATGGTTCGAGGTAACCGGAAGCAGTACCAGCGTGCAGGGGCAACTGTCCCTATGCAGTACAGGTGTCTTCTCGAAGGTCTCAGAGCACCTACTTTGTCTAAAAGTTCGCGTGTGTGGGAGATGATAAGTCCCTGGATAATTCGCATGTTGAGTTCCTGATGCATCCATCTCGGTGACCGAGGTATGGGCCGAAAGCACCGATTTTCTAAAAACTGCAGTAGTTTGATGTTGATGCACACACCTCGCCAGTGGATCATTTGTGCAACACAGCCGGAAAGACAGTGGATTTATAAAGGCAGAGTGAGGCCAAGAGTGAAAAGAGTTGGTGGATCAATCCAAGGATTTTCGTTCTGTTCTCAGTCAGGTGGAATTTGAAGAGGAGCTTTCTGTCGAAATGCACGCTGAGGTGGTTCACGTCGTTTGTCAAGGTGATTTCTGTTCTGCTCAACATTAACCTCTCCTGATGTGTAAACATTATGGCCCTCGTCTTCTCGGCGTTGAGTTCGATGAGGTGGTCAGCGACAAAGCTGACCGTGAAATTGAGTTGGCGCTGCACTGTGTTGATGACGGCAGTAACTCGTCGACTGCTAGTGAGCAGGGCTGTAACGCCGGCGAACTGTGCAAGTACCACCTGGGAGAGAACCGGTACATCGTCGACAGGAATTATAAACAGTGTGAGTGATAGCACTAAGCCTTGTGGAATTCCTTGCTGCCTTAATGGTACATCGCTGCCCCTCAATCTTGACATGAAATCGACGGTCCGTTAGGGATCTGGAGATTACTTTGATTAGGCAGCCCAGGAAAATTCGGGGGTTTAGTAATTGAAGGAGAAGTTTTTCCTTCCAGACCCTATCGGTTGTCTTCTCCACACCCAGGAACACTGCTGCTGTATAGCTGGCACGAAGGCTGTAGGCCATGTTTTCTAAGACCCACAGCAGCTGGAGCCTGGCAGAGAGGGAAGGCTCGAGGAAAAGCTGGTCCTGCTGCATGACATCATGAGTGGTGAGAAAGAGTTTCAGTTGTTGAAGTAACACCCATTTGAAGACTTCAGCCATGGTAGGTAAGAGGTTGATGGGCCGGTGATTTCTTGGTTGACTTAATTCTTTGTCCAATTTGGGTATTGATGTCACCCTCGCTAGCTTCCAGGAGGATGTAATGTATCCCAGGTGTAGGCAACACTTGAACAGCCTAGTGAAGAGGATCAACGGCTTGAGAGGTAACTGCTTAAGATAGAAATATGTAAAGCTTTCTGGTCCTGGCGCTGAGTCAGTACCCAGGAGACAGAGGATCTTCCTAACCTCAACGGGTGTTGTTGATGATATGTCAGCCTAAGGGTCAGCTGGTTGAAATCCTCCCAGCTGTTGTCCAATTCAGCATTGTCGTATTGGATTTCCAGAGGGTTTTGGCGTTCATACGTCTTGGCGAGGATTTCTGCATTGCCCAGAGGGTCATAGAGAAGTCCTGCAGGGCACTGTAGTGCGTACTTCGACGGACAAGAGATTTTCAGTGCCTTTATGAGCAACTATTCATCACGAGACTGAAGTATGAAATTGGCCATTCTGACCTCTCAAATTTTCGCGCGATGTTTGACGGCGCGATAGTGTAACGCGCAGGAGATGCATTTCATCTCTTGTCTGTCTGCCAGATTTCAGCAGCACTGCCAGTGTTTCTGGGCTCTGTTCTTTAGGGTATTAAGATCCTGAGCAAGGGAGAGAATTCGTATTGTCTCCAGGTAAGCCCTATTCTACTGATGGAACTTTCTTGGATCGACCAGTGTAGTATGCTGATGAGAATGGAAATCGCTGTAACGATGTTATTAGTGATTGACACATCTTTACTTGGTCGCATGTTGATGTTGAGACACGTGCTGTACTGGCGCCAGTTGGTAGTGATGGGCAACGATGGGTGAAGCTGGTGCACGGCTTCTGTGATCATACCAAGCACTGAATTGTGGTCTGAAGTTGAATCCGGTACTCTGGTGAGAAGAAGGTCCAAACGCAAGTTTTTCATCATGGCGATGTCCCGGACGTCTGGTCTATGGTTGGGATTGGTAGGGGTACGAGCTGGCTTACTGGAACCAAAGGTAATCGCCTCGAGGCGTCTTTCCGATGCATACAGCTTTTTGCCGTGGGTGTTCGTCTGCCTGGAGTTCCATGCAAAGCCATCGAAGCCATCAAACAGTGCCCTAAAATAATGATCTTCGAACGTCCTATTGGGGCTGCAATGAGTGTTATGACGCAATATGCAGTGGAAATGTCGATCGCCGTAGTCTCACGTGTTTGTAGTTGGGGCAAGGCGACTAGAGCGTGGATGATGGTTCTCTGCACGTAGATGGCCATGTTCCCATCATGGTCGCTGTCTCTATCGGTGCGATAGCCCACCATATTCCATAACTTGAATGGCTGTGTCGGTCAGAGATGTGTTTCTATGGGGAGTAGGATGTCAACATGGTGACAGCTTCTTGATTGGGACACCATTCGCATTGTATACACAGAGTGTGAGGTTTTCAGTCTGTGAAGGCCTATGGGCCATGGATAGGGGCGAAGACCTTTATTGTTATGATTTTCATTAATGTGGCTGCTGCTGCACAGAATTTCTGGAATGTCTCCTTTAGGATGGTCAGGATGTCGCCAGGAAACCCATGATGCTAGACGTAATGGACACAAGATCGTCGTTAATCAATGACGGCTGTTGGTTGCTTGCAGGTCGTCTTCCTCTGACTTGTCTGTTAGTCAACTGGTGGAAGTGCAAACTGACGGCTTTGGTGGCAGAGAAGTGAAGATTGACATTTCATTCGCTGCTGGTGGCGCTGGTACTGCTGCTTGGGCTGCTTGTTGGGTTCTTTCGCTCGCTGCTTTACCCTGATCCATGTATGTCTGGAGTGCCTGTTGAAATGTGCTGCACTCTCGACACGTGGCTGGCTGTACCACGTTGCACGTGGCGCAGGATGGTGTTTGGTTTGCAGGCTTGGAGCTGCTTTGTGCCTCTCGCTGGGAGGCAATGCCGTTGGCACCACTTCCATTGTAGGTGACCACTTTTGTGTGGTAGGTTTCAGCTCGAATTCTTGTGTCCAGGATGTGCCATAGATCATAGACGAAGTCGCTGGTTGGTGCTGCTGGCAGGATTATGCAGCATACTGGCTCAGCAACTAGCTGATTTTTCACCTCGTTCAGGTTCTTCAATTGATTAACTGACGCATGTGGTTCATTTCCCACCTCCCAAGTTGTGATTTCGGTGGTAGGTATTTGAGGACAACTTTCAATATTTTCTCTGTAGGGGTGTTTTTTTTTTTTTTCATCAGTCTGCTGACTGGTTTGATGCGGTCCGCCACGAATTCCTTTCCTGTGCTAACCTCTTCATCTCAGAGTAGCATTTGCAACCTACGTCCTCAATTATTTGCTTGACGTATTCCAATCTCTGTCTTCCTCTACAGTTTTTGCCGTCTACAGCTCCATCAACTACCATGGAAGTCATTCCCTCATGTCTTAGCAGATGGCCTATCACCTGTCCCTTCTCCTTAGCAGTGTTTTCCACATTATCCTTTCCTCTCCGTTTCTGCGTAGAACCTCCTCATTCCTTACCTTATCAGTCCACCTAATTTTCAACATTCGTCTATAGCACCACATCTCAAATACTTCGATTCTCTTCTGTTCCGGTTTTCCCACAGTCCATGTTTCACTGCCATACAATGCTGTACTCCAGACGTACATCCTCAGAAATTTCTTCCTCAAATTATGGCCGGTATTTGATATTAGTAGACTTCTCTTGGCCAGAAATGCCTTTTTTGCCATAGCGAGTCTGCTTTTGATGTCCTCCTTGCTCCGTCCATCATTGGTTATTTTACTGCTTATGTAGCAGAATTCCTTAACTTCATTGACTTCGTGACCATCAATCCTGATGTTAAGTTTCTCGCTGTTCTCATTTCTACTACTTCTCATTACCTTCGTCTTTCTCCGATTTACTCTCAAACCATACTGTGTACTCATTAGACTGTCCATTCCGTTCAGCAGATCATTTAATTCTGCTTCACTTTCACTCAGGATAGCAATGTCATCGGCGAATCGCATCGTTGATATCCTTTTACCTTGTATTTTAATTCCACTCCTGAACCTTTCTTTTATTTCCATCATTTCTTCCTCGATGTACAGATTGAAGAGTAGGGGCGAAAGGCTACAGCCTTGTCTTACACTCTTCTTAATACGAGCATTTCGTTCTTGATCGTCCACTCTTATTATTCCCTCTTGGTTGTTGTACATATTGTATATGACCCGTCTCTCCCTATAGCTTACCCCTACTTTTTTCAGAATCTCGAACAGCTTGCACCATTTTATATTGTCGAACAAAGCGTTCCAGGACGACAAATCCTATGAAAGTGTCTTGATTTTTCTTTTGCCTTGCTTCCATTATTAGCCGTAACGTCAGAATTGCCTCTCTCGTCCCTTTACTTTTCCTAAAGCCAAAATGATCGTCACCTAGCGCATTCTCAATTTTCTTTCCCATTCTTCTGTATATTATTCTTGTAAGCAGCTTCGATAATTCTCGCACTTGTCAGCTTTTGCCGTCTTCGGAATTGTGTGGATGATGCTTTTCCGAAAGTCAGATGGTATATCGCCAGACTCATATATTCTACACACCAACGTGAATAGTCGTTTTGTTGCCACTTCCCCCAATGATTTTAGAAATTCTGATGGAATGTTATCTATCCCTTCTGCCTTATTTGACCGTAAGTCCTCCAAAGCTCTTTTAAATTCCGATTCTAATACTGGATCCCCTCTCTCTTCTAAATCGACTCCTGTTTCTTCTTCTATCACATCAGACAAACCTTCACCCTCATAGAAGCTTTCAATGTATTCTTTCCACCTATCTGCTCTCTCCTCTGCATTTAACAGTGGAATTCCCGTTGCACTCTTAATGTTACCACCGTTGCTTTTAAGGTCACCAGAGGTTGTTTTGACTTTCCTGTATGCTGAGTCTGTCCTTCCGACAATCATATCTTTTTCGATGTCTTCACATTTTTCCTGCAGCCATTTCGTCTTAGCTTCCCTGCACTTCCTATTTATTTCATTCCTCAGCGACTTGTATTTCTGTATTCTTGATTTTCCCGGAACATGTTTGTACTTCCTCCTTTCATCAATCAACTGAAGTATTTCTTCTGTTACCCATGGTTTCTTCGCAGCTACCTTCTTTGTACCTATGTTTTCCTTCCCAACTTCTGTGATGGCCTTTTTAGAGATGTCCATTCCTCTTCAACTGTACTGCCTACTGCGCTATTCCTTATTGCTGTATCTATAGCGTTAGAGAACTTCAAACGTATCTCGTCATTCCTTAGTACTTCCGTATCCCACTTCTTTGTGTATTGATTCTTCCTGACTAATGTCTTGAACTTCAGCCTACTCTTCATCACTACTATATTGTGATCTGAGTCTACATCTGCTCCTGGGTACGCCTTACAATCCAGTATCTGATTTCGGAATCTCTGTCTGACCACAATTGAAATCTTCCCGTATCTCCCGGCCTTTTCCAAGTATACCTCCTCCTCTTGTGATTCTTAAACAGGGTATTCGCTATTACTAGCTGAAACTTGTTACAGAACTCAATTAGTCTTTCTCCTCTTTCATTCCTTGTCCCTAGCCCATATTCTCCTGTAACCTTTTCTTCTACTCCTTCCCCTATAACTGCATTCCAGTCGCCCATGACTATTTTCGTCCCCCTTTACATACTGCATTACCCTTTCAATATCCTCATACACTTTCTCTATCCGTTCATCTGCAGCTTGCGACGTCGGCATGTATACCTGAACTATCGTTGTCGGTGTTTCTGCTGTCGATTCTGATTAGAACAACCCGGTCACTGAACTGTTCACAGTAACACACCCTCTGCCCTACCTTCCTATTCATAACGAATACTACGCCTGTTATACCATTTTCTGCTGCTGTTGATATTATCCTTGTCTTCCTTCCACTTCACTTCACTGATCCCTACTGTATCTAGATTGAGCCTTTGCATTTCCCTTTTCAGATTTTCTAGTTTCCCTATCACGTTCAAGCTTCTGACATTCCACGCCCCGACTCGTAGAACGTTATCCTTTCGTTGATTATTCAATCTTTTTCTCATGCTAACCTCCCCCTTTGCAGTCCCTTCCCGGAGATCCGAATGGGGGACTATTCCGGAATCTTTTGCCAATTGAGAGATCATCATGACACTTCTTCAATTACAGGCCACACGTCCTGTGGATACACGTTACGTGTCTTTAATGCAGTGGTTTCCATTGCCTTTTGCATCCTCATGTCGTTGATCATTGCTCATTCTTCCGCCGTTAGGGGCAATTTCCCACCCCTAGGACAAGAGAATGCCCTGAACCTCTATCCGCTCCTCCGCCCTCTTCGACAAGGCCGTTGGCAGAATGAGGCTGACTTTTTATGCCGGAAGTCTTCGGCCACCAATGCTGATTATTTATCAAAATTTTGGCAGTGGCGGGGTCGAACCCGGGACCGAAGAGGAATCAAAGACGCTACCCCTAGACCACGGGGTGTTGGGTATAAAGAGGAATCTTCGTCTGCTGGAACAAGTTCAGTGCCATCCGTTGGTCCGTCAAGGTCACGGAGTAATACTTCACGGAATCGGCGTTGTATATAGCCTTGATGGGTCCGGCAACCTTTTGCTTCACTTCCGCGTTAAGCAATGGCTACCTTCTAGTTTAATAAATTGTGAGAGCCTCGGCAGTCGGGTAGTTAGTGCTTGGGTGGGGTCGAATTGGCCTGCTGTCTGTTGAGCGGTGACTTCCATGTGCTCGCCCATTGGTTGCAGAGGGTCGAATTTGTTGTCGATGGGCAGTGGCGGCTGTCTCTTGATTACATCTTTCACATCTTGCGAATTCTTTCGCTTCTACCGGACTTCTTTCTGCGAACGAGCTGGAACTGAGCGGCGTCATCGTCAACTTGAGATGTGTCGGAGTCAGATCCTATAGCTGATCCCCTCTTGCTGCCGTCGTTGGATGTATGTCACGTTCGTGGTCGGGCGGTTTGAGTCCACGCCTTGCGGCCAAGTCCATGGCATGCTGATCGTGGCGTTGCCGATCGGCCTCAGTGATTTGGTTGTCCTGGGCGGCCGTCCGTGGTTGGGTAGGAATATAAAGGGCTGAATAGTCCGCCAAAAAGACAGTGCTGCCCACAGCATTACGCCTGGTGAGTGCCCTCGATCGTTGCCTTGGGCGGGGGGGGGGGGGGGGGGGGGGGAGCAACTCTCCGTCGTTTCCTGTTCTTGTTGTTCCTCTATGCGCCATGTCTGTAACCGAAGCTGTCGCAGTCGGATATCCGGCTGTCATAGCTTGAGTCTTTGCAGTCCCATGTTCACCTGCCGTAGCCTGAATCGTCGTAAGTGGCGCAACCTATGGAGGAGCAAGCCTCGTCGGACGGCGACCTGAAGACCCCCGCACGTTGGAGGCAGCCGCGTCGACCGCGCGTGCACCACGATCTGCACACTGTGGCACAACGCCCTCGACTGCGGCTCACGCTAGCGAGCCACTATATGCGCGTTTTCAGCAGCTCACAGCCTTTTCAATTCTGCAAATGCCCAGGCCAAAGTCAGCAAATGGCAGTCTATCGACCGACCCCCGCTTTGCCAGAAAAACTGTGTGCATGGTATTGCAGGTGTGTGGGTTTTAACTACAATTGAAGTGTGGTGACACGTGCTACATTGTAACACGATGCAACAATACGACATGCCTATACACGTCGTGTTTTATACTCCTGGAAATGTTTTCACAATAGGTCGTTTCAGAGCAGTCGTCTGAAGATAAAGACACATAAATACCAGAGTATGTAAAAAAAGAAGTAAAGATAACGAGTGATATCTACATTTTTATTTGTTGTTGCGCAAGCTTATATTTGTTTCTGAGGATCAACGTGTGTTTCGCATATTTCTGACTCAGAATTCAGAGCTGTTGTTAAATCGCTTTCCAAACAATTCCTTGTTAGTTATTAAAATGTTATCCTATTCCCCTTTCGCCTGATCACACTCTTATTTCACACTTCATAACAAGCTCAGAAGAAAAAGTTCACAAACCCAGGATCGCTAGTAAAGCTATTGTTTCAATAACCGATTTCGGGAAGACTACGTTACCACCTTCGGACCTGCAGAGGATACACTATGGAGACAGGACAGTAAGTTACAGGTTGTTGTTGTTGTTGTGGTCTTCAGTCCTGAGACTGGTTTGATGCAGCTCTCCATGCTACTCTATCCTGTGCAAGCTTCTTCATCTCCCAGTACCTATTTCAACCTACATAGTTCTGAATCTGCTTAGTGTTTTCATATATTGGTCTCCCTCTACGGTTTTTACCCCCCACGCTGCCCTCAAATACTAAATTGGTGATCCCTTGATGCCCCAGGACATGTTCTACCAACTGATCCCTTCTTCTAGTCAAGTAGTGCCACAAACTTCTCTTCTCCCCAATTCTATTCAATACCTCCTCATTAGTTACGTGACCTACCCACCTAATCTTCAACATTCTTCTGTAGCACCACATTTCGAAAGCTTCTATTCTCTTCTTGTCCAACCTATTTATTGTCCATGTTTCACTTATATACATGGCTACACTCCATACAAATACTTTCAGAAACGACTTCCTGACACTTAAATCTATACTCGATGTTAACAAATTTCTCTTCTTCAGAAACGCTTTCCTTGCCATTGCCAGTCTACATTTTATATCCTGTCTACTTCGACCATCATCAGTTATTTTGCTCCCCAAATAGCAAAACTCCTTTACTACTTTAAGTGTCTCATTTCCTAATTCAATTCCCTCAGCATCACCCGACTTAATTCGACTACATTCCATTATCCTCGTTTTGCTTTTGTTGATGTTCATCTTATATCCTCCTTTCAATACACTATCCATTCCGTTCAACTGCTCTTTCAAATCCTTTGCTGTCTCTGACAGAATTACAATGTCATTGGCGAACCTCAAAGTTTTTATTTCTTCTCCATGGATTATAATACCTACTCCGAATTTTTCTTTTGTATCCTTCACTGCTTGCTCAATAGACAGATTGAATAACATCGGAGAGAAGCTTCAAACCTGTGACACTCCGTTCCCAACCACTGCTTCCATTTCACCTCCCTCGCCACTTTTATCTGCCATCTGGTTTTTGTACAAATTGTAAATAGCCTTCCGCTCCCTGTATTTTATCCCTGCCACCTTCAGAATTTGAAACAGATTATGCCAGTCAACATTGTCAAAAGCTTTCCCTAAGTCTACAAATGCTAGAAACGTAGGTTTGTCTTTCCTTAATCTAGCTTCTAAGATAAGTCGTAGGTTCAGTATTGCCTCACGTGTTCCAAACTGATCCTCCCCAAGGTCGCCTGCTACTAGTTTATCAATTCGTCTGTAAAGAATTCGCGTTAGTATTTTGCAGCTGTGACTTATTAAACTGATAGTTCGGTAATTTTCACATCTGTCAACACCTGCTTTCTTTGGGATTGGAATTATCATATTCATCTTGAAGTCTGAGGGTATTTCGCCTGTCTCATACATTTTGCTCACCAATGGTAGGGTTTTGTCAGAACTGGCTCTCCCAAGGCTGTCAATAGTTCTAATGGAATGTTGTCTACTCTGGGGGCCTTGTTTCGACTCAGATCTTTCAGTGCTCTGTCAAACTCTTCACGCAGTATCATATCTCCCATTTCATCTTCATCTACATCCTCTTCCATTTCCATAATATAGTCCTCAAGTACATCGCGCTTGTATAGGCCCTCTGTATACTCCTTCCACCTTACTGCTTTCCCTTCTTCGCTTAGAACTGGGTTTCTATCAGAGCTCTTGATACTCATAAATGTAGTTCTCATTTCTCGAAAGGTCTCTTTAATTTTCCTGTAGTGAGGTAAGCCTTTACATCCCTACATTTGTCCTCTAGCCATCCCTGCTTAGCCAATTTGGACTTCCTGTCGATCTCATTTTTGAGACGTTTGTATTAATTTTTGCCTGCTTCATTTACTGCATTTTTATATTTTCTCCTTTCATAAATTAAATTCAATATTTCTTATGTTACCCAAGGATTGCTACTAGCTCTCGTTTTTTTACCTGCTTGATCCTCTGCTGCCTTCACTACTTCATCCCTCAAAAGCTACCCATTCTTCTTCTACTGTATTTCTTTCCCCCATTCCTGTCAATTGTTCCCTTGTTCTCTCAATCAAACACTGTACAAGCTCTGGTTTAGTCAGTTTATCCATGTCCCATCTTCTTAAATTCCCCCCTTTTTACAGGTTAAGTGTAACGAAATATATTAAATTAATTGTCCATTCATTGGGAAAAGTAACATACCTTATGCTCTGCAAATTTACGCACTTTCCTCCAACAGGGGCCGGCCGGAATGGCCGAGCGGTTCTAGGCGTTACAGTCTGTATCCACACGACCGCTACGGCCGCAGGTTCGAATCCTGCCTCGGGCATGGATGTGTGTGATATCCTTAGGTTAGTTAGGTTTAAGTAGTTGTAAGTTCTAGGGGACTGATGACCTCAGAAGTTAAGTCCGATAGTGCTCAGAGCTATTTGAACCAGCACCATAGACATTTTCCGTTCTCCGATGGATGTCCACCAGTGTTTGTCCTTCGACGTGCAAGAAAAGAACAGCAGCACGTTGATCGTCTTTAGCAATAACTTCGACAAAATTCACGTTTCTGCATTTACTGCATGCACTTCGGAAAAACATGAATGCCACACCAATCCCCTGCTTACAAGTCTGTGCTTATACACCCGCACTGGCGTCGCTCTACGTGACATATACGCTGCAACAACGTCCACAAACTGGAACTTTGACCACCTTTTGTAACGGATTCACCTCACATGTTTCACTACAAATAGAGCAAAGAAGGAACTAGGGTGCAGCCTTTATTGTGAAGCAAAAAAGGAAAAGGTATTTTATCAGAAACCACCACCAGCTCAGGCTTCAATGGGCACACGAACGCCCTCAAGGCGTGATGTCTGGCAAAATGGAGTGTTGTCGGGCAGGTCCTGCTAAATTTTTCCAACGGTGTCAGTCGCTATTGTGGTGAAGCAACCAGGCATGTTGCATGGATGAGTGGCGTAGCAGGTGAGCACCAAGTGACTGTTTGGGATGCCATTCGCTATAACATGTTATCTCGTCTCCACTGTATTGAAAGCAATATGAATAGCAACCACTATATCAGTAAAGTTGTAAAGCTGGAGGCACTGGCCCTCGTGCAAGGAGATCCACATGCCATATTTTAGCGGGTCAACACCCGGCCACATGTGGCGAGGAATATCCTCGCCTTCCTGGAAGAACGACTGGAACAAAAGCTTCCCCGGACTGCACGTTCGCATGATACGTCACTCATAGACATTATCTAGTATCTGGTTGGTTGCCGGCTTGTTCATTCTGGTCCTATTGCAGTCGGTGTTGGTGTTTCGCGAACTCGCCACAAATCTGGTCCCAATGTTTTCCCCGACAGCACATTCATGGTTCTATGTGATTACACGCTACGACTTCTAGATGTTCTGTTTCCAACAGCTTTCGGCTTTGCACTCTGCTGAAGTCTCAACTTCAATGTTCATGTACAGTTATATAACTTTAATCATTTTATTGTAGCCACTTTTCTTCTTCTTGGTGTTGCAATTTTCACAAACAGCAGTGTAGTTTTCCAGAGGACATGGAATGGGAAATGGACTTGTCAAGGACTAAGCGCAACTTAACGTGTAACAGGTGACGAAATTAATAATCTTTCAATAAAGTCTCAAGAGCTCACTATCCATAATATCTACATACCACCTAATATAGAGGGTCCGACGTATCTTCTACCAATTACTGCCAATCATTCAATATATGCTGCTCCACCACGAGCAGTGGAAATCTGCCCAGAATAACGAAGGTAGTAAGGCACTTGTTGACTTCGTTGAAAATAACGACCTTTACTTAGTCTTTGACGTCAACGATTCGAATGCATTTAGATCAGCTGCATGGCAGAGAAGTTATAACACAGACGTCTGTTTTGTCTTCCATGAACTTAGACCAACCAATTCCTGCATCAAGAAAAGTTTTGCCAGGCTTCCCGCACAGCCAACATAAACCTGTTACTCTCAGTACTGGCTTATCCATCCCAGTATTTCAGTGAATGCCACGACCGAAATGGAATTTTAGAAAGGCAAACTTGCAGGGTCTCTCGGACTACCTAAAAATATATTTATTTCATTCTTCCAGAGCTACAGCTACGGCCGTTTTGTTGGATTTGTTCTTACATCTGCTATAAAACATATTACCCGTGGATACAGGGGAGAATGTATCCTGGCATGGAATCAGAGATGTGAACATATAAATATTTTAACTGACGTTGAGACAGTGTCATTGCAGATGAATTTCTTCGTAGTCTTGATAATGCAAGGAATGTGCGGCGGTCTGAAACGGTAGAATACTTGAATTTCAAACATTCAACAAGCAAGGCTTGCTCCTTGCTCCATAAACTGGGTGGCTCATTTAGTGAAGCCTGGTATTTCAGCCATTCATTTTGATAATCATATAGTAAAAATGTCCAGATCGCCTGGGGATAAATAGCATACCTCCAGCATCCAAAGGAGGTAACAAAACTGAAAGCTCAGTCTTCAAGTGATTCAATTTGTCCAGATCGCCTGGGGATAAATAGCATACCTCCAGCATCCAAAGGAGGTAACAAAACTGAAAGCTCAGTCTTCAAGTGATTCAATTTGTCTTTCCCATTCTCCCCAGACGTAACAGGGATAGCTTTAGTTAAGGTTAAAAATGGTAAGGCTCATGAGTCTGACAAAATGCAGCCAGAATTAATCCCATCTTGGGAAAAATGTCAAACTCTGGCTGAATCGCTTCTTCTCCATTATTTTAAAGACAGGAATACTTCCCAAGGAACTGAACAATAAAGAAATTGTGACAGTCTTAAAACCTAACAAATCAACGGATCTTACCTCTAAACTTTTGGCCTGTTTCCTAGCTTCGTTGCATGTGTAAGCTCTTGAAGACCCTTATTTACAAAAGAATTAGAGGGTGCATTCCAGAACACATTGCAACAGAACAAGCAGGATATAGGTCGCACTAAAGCTGTAACGACTAGGCACTAGGTTAGACAAATTTCGTAGAGGCCTGTTTTCAGGAGAAACTAAAAACATGTTGTTGTTGTTGTGGTCTTCAGTCCTGAGACTAATTTGATGCAGCTCTCCATGCTAATCTATCCTGTGCAAGCTCCTTCATCTCCCAGTACCTACTGCAACCTACATCCTTCTGAATCTGCTTAGTGTATTCAGCTCTTGGTCTCCCTCTACGATTTTTACCCTCCACACTGCCCTCCAATGCTAAATTTGTGATCCCTTGATGCCTCAGGACATGTCTTACCAACCGATCCCTTCTTCTTGTCAAGTACCTCCTATTCAATACCTCCTCATTAGTTACGTGATCTACCCACCTAATCTTCAACATTCTTCTGTAGCACCACATTTCGAAAGCTTCTATTCTCTTCTTGTCCAAACTATTTATTGTGCATGTTTCACTTATATACATGCCTACACTCCATACAAATACTTTCAGAAACGACTTCCTGACACTTAAATCTATACTCGATGTTAACAAATTTCTCTTCTTCAGAAACGCTTTCCTTGCCATTGCCAGTCTACATTTTATATCCTGTCTACTTCGACCATCATCAGTTATTTTGCTCCCCAAATAGCAAAACTCCTTTACTACTTTAAGCGTCCCATTTCCTAATCTAATTCCGTCAGCATCACCCGACTTAATTCGACTACATTCCATTATCCTCGTTTTGCTTTTGTTGATATTCATCTTATATCCTCCTTTCAAGACACTGTCCATTCCGTTCAACGGCTCTTCCAAGTCCTTTGCTGTCTCTGACAGGATTACAATGTCATCAGCGAACCTCAAAGTTTTTATTTCTTCTCCATGGATTTTAATACCTACTCCAAATTTTTCATTTGTTTCCTTTACTGCTTGCTCAATATACAGATTGAATAACATCGGGGAGGGGCTACAGCCCTGTGTCACTCCCTTCCCAACCACTGCTTCCCTTTCATGCCTCTCGACTCTTGTAACTGCCATCTGGCTTCTGCACAAATTGTAAATAGCCTTTCGCTCCCTGTATTTTACCCCTGCTACCTTCAGAATTTGAAAGAGAGTATTCCAGTCAACATTGTCAAAAGCTTTCTCTAAGTCTACAAATGCTAGAAACGTAGGTTTGCCTTTCCTTGACCTTCCTTCTAAGGTAAGTCGTTAGGTCAGTATTGCCTCACGTGTCCTAACATTTCTACGGAATCCAAACTGATCTTCCTCGAGGTCGGCTTCTACCAGTTTTTCCATTCGTCTGTAATTAATTCGCGTTAGTATTTCGCAGCTGTGACTTATTAAGCTGATAGTTCGGTAATTTTCACATCTGTCAACACCTGCCTTCTCTGGGATTGGAATTATTATATTCTTCTTAAAGTCTGAATATATTTCGCCTGTCTTGTACATTTTGCTCGCCAGATGGTAGAGTTTTGTCAGGACTGGCTCTCCCAAGGCTGTCAGTAATTCTAATGGAATGTGTTCTACTCCCGGGGCCTTGTTTCGACTCAGGTCTTTCAGTGTTCTGTCAAACTCTTCACACAGTATCGTATCGCCCATTTCATCTTCATCTACATTCTCTTCCATTTCCATAATAATGTCCTCAAGTACATCGCCCTTGTATAGACCCTCTATATACTCCTTCCACCTTTCTGCTTTCCCCTCTTTGCTTAGAACTGGGTTTCCATCTGAGCTCTTGGTATTCATACAAGTGGCTCTCGTTTCTCCAAAGGTCTCTTTCCTGTGGGCTGTATCTATCTTACCCCTAGTGAGATAAGCCTCTACATCCTTACATTTGTCCTCTAGCCATCCCTGCTTAGCCATTTTGCACTTCCTGTCGATCTCATTTTTTAGACGTTTGTATTCCTTTTTGCCTGCTTCATTTACAGCATTTTTATATTTTCTTCTGTTGCCCAAGGATTTCTACTAGCCCTCGTCTTTTTACCTACTTGATTCTCTGCTGCCTTCACTACTTCATTCCTCAGAGCTACCCATTCGTCTTCTAATGTATTTCTTTCCCCTATTCCTGTCAATTGTTCCCTTATTCTTTCCCTGATACTCTGTACCACCTCTGGTTTAGTCAGTTTATCCAGGTCCCATCTCCTTAAATTCCCACTTTTTTGAAATTTCTTCAGTTTTAATCTACAGTTCATAACCAATAGATTGTTGTCAGAGTCCACATCTGCCCATGGAAATGTCCTACAATTTAAAACCTGGTTCCTAAATCTCTGTGTTACCATAATATAGTCTATCTGATACCTTTTAGTATCTCCAGGATTCTTCCATGTATACAACTTTCTTTTATGATTCTTGAATCATAAAAGTGTTAGCTATGTGCAAAAACATCTGCGGCCTTTATTGACCTTACGGGCAGCATATGACACTGTCCAGAGGGAAGGGTGATTTAAGAATTACTGAAAATAATTAAATGCTGAACAACAGCATCTTTTATTAATAATGTGATAAGTAATCGATAATTTCAGGTTTGCTTGGGTGGAAACAGAAGCTCAATAAGGAAACTAAATAATGACTTCCCGTAGGGATCAGTTCTCGCACCTCTTCCCGTCAGCCTCTATGTATCTGGCCTTCCAAAAACATCTTCAAAGAAATTCTGCTATGCAGAAGATATCGCTCTAGCTCATCAGTCGGAAAAGCTTGGCCAGTTAGAGGGATAACTAACGAAGGAGTTAGCGGCCCTTAACTCGTATTTCAAAAAATGAAGACTGAAGCCACTACCAGTAAGAGTGATATATGTACTTTTCAGCTAAGCAACATTCAAGCTAACATTGAGCTCAAGGTGCAATGTGACGGCAATAGCCGGCCAGGGTGGCCGAGCGGTTCTAGGAGCTACAGTCGGGAACCGCACCACTGTTATGGTCGCAGGTTCGAATCCTGCCTCGGGCATGGATGTGTGTGATGTCCTTAGGTTGGTTAGGTTTAAGTAGTTCTAAGTTCTAGGGGACTGATGACCTCATTCTCCGATACGACAAATAACCCAAGTACCTTGGCATCAAACTCCTCCACACTCTGTCTTATAAAAAAAATCTGGGTAACCTATCAGCCAAGATAAAAAATCTCAGCCTCATTCAGAGTCCTTGTGACACAATCTGGGATGCTTCATTGGAGACTTTGCGTACATAGGATCTTGAACTGGCTTTCTCGGCCGCAGAGTATTGTGCTTAAGTGTGGTGTAATAGTTGTCATTGCAGCCTCAAGGATCCACAGCTTAACAACTCAATGCACGTGATTATTTGTACAATCAGCCCAATTCTTGTCTTCTGGCTTTTCCGGCTAAGCAGTATCTACCCACCACATATCTGCAGAACAGAAACCCTGCTTAGAGATTACCACAATATACAAGAGAATAAGGAACTACCCATTCGTCACGACGTACGTGTCTTACGAAGAAATAGGTTTCGTTCGAGGATACGTCCCCTAATCTACGTTGAAGAGCTAGCTACAAGTAACATAAAAGTAAGAGATCTCAAGAACAAGAACTATAAACACATCGGAAATTGCCAAGAACAGGAATGGTATGAAAATTATATCTGTAATACTGTGGGTCTCGAACTTGACAGGAAGTTGTCAGTCAAATAAGTAGGATTCACTCTGACTAACTCTATAAACACGGTATTGTGAAATCTCCCAGTTGTGACTACGGAGCACAGAAACTAATTGTCCGACATATTAGAGCCAGGTGCTTGTTACGATACTACAAGGGTACACGGAATGATTCTGTGAATTCCAATGCTACAGCAGTGGAATCGATTAGAAACCTACGTATTAAATTTAGTCGTGTTATTTTAGTTTTATGCAAATACATCCATTACATATTACACATGCACCGCTTGTGTGTGTCGTATGAATGATGGTAACAATTACTTAATTGACCAATAGAATTATAGGCCCATAACCCACTGATCACAACTATCTTCCCTTACGGAACTATTACGTGAATATCCAGTCAAGATTTGTCACTTCCTCCAAATCTTTCAATGTCATAGACACCACGTCTCTTTCCGCATAAGGTATCCTTCTTTCCTATCACATGGAAGTTTATTCCATGACACTGTACTGAACGCTTTCGCACTTCCTGATACTGCCTTTTGTATTAAAATGCAAACAAATCAGCTGTTCTAGGATCTTCTTTGTCCAGTACGATAGTTACATCTGTCATTATTAGTTCAAAAAACGTCATAAATGGATCTTCAATTACGAGTATTTCGACCATGCAAAAACCGAAACTGACCAGGTGGTAAAAGTAACGTTACTGGGATTTTTACGAAATGAGAAGACTAACGTAACACTGTTAAAGATATTTAAACTTTCCATCGTAAATAATAGCAAATTGTAATAGGTTTTTATCATCACTCAAACTATTTGCAAGCATAAGTGACAGTTGCATGCCGCAGTAGTCACTGACTTCTATTTTCTTCCTAGAAACTGGTTATAAATCACTACAGTTCTCGTTAAAAACTAAGAATGTATTGAATTATGATTTCCGGGACGCAAAAATTTTGTAGCCTGACCAACCGTACTATACCACACAGTCAAAAATTGCCAGTCACCAGTCGAGAAAACAGACATGCTGTTGTCAAGAAGCTTCACAAACAAGGAGACATAAAATTGGTAAAAAACTCCTGCTCCATTCCATTACGGCAACTGTTAAAAAACCGAGAACAACATGTAGATTACATTTTGTAAACACGTACTACAGAGAAAACAGATGCAAACATTTTTGATTTCAAAAAGGACTATCAAGTGAACAAGCCACATTTACTTCGACAGATAATACACAAGAACCAATAAATTGGGAAGTGCCACTGAAAATATTTTGTAATTTGGCTAATGCTTTTGACTGAGTGACCTGTGGTACCCAAAGACAAAAGTTACAATATTATTGAATAATTGGCACACTAGATTCAGGGGTTTTATCTTACCTTAATTATCAACGTGCATCAGTTCCGTGCCAGTTGCATAGCAATAGGCACTCAGAATTTAAGGGAATCAGATACGACGTACGAGAAGGTTTTTTTGTGTGTCTGATATACACAAATGACCTCCCACTTCAGTTTCAGAAAAGTTAAATGTTGGCTTTTTTTTATCAGATGAGACGAGTATGGGAACTGAAAATAGTTCCAGTCCTCTCACTTAGAAGATACGTAATGAAATATTTGATAACATGAAAACATGGGTCGACATGAACGTTTTACAACAGAATTCTGACGAGACTCACTACATACCACAGAACAACAATAGTTATAAAATAGTGTTGTCAAACAATAAAACACAAGAAGTACAAAATATTGAGCTTTTGGGAATACAGATAAATTCCAACCTTAATTGGAAAACCTACTGCCTAAAATTGATGGAGCACCCTTCTTCAGTTACGATTGTACCACGCTTGATAATCAGCTACAGGTATTTAATAATGAAGAAACTAGTTTACTCTCCATGTTTCCACACCTACGAGTTACCGAATCATTTCTGGAAGAGGTCAGCTCACAGAACCGCGCTATACGAATTGTATTGTATGTTAATTCTGGGATATCCTGCAGAGGCCCCTTCGAAAAGTGAGAATTTAATAACCAATTCGCTACATCTCTATCGTGTGTTGAGCAAGGTGGTGTAGTGACTAGTACACTGGACTTGCATTCGGGAGGACGACGGCTGAAACCCGCGCCTGGCCTTCCTGATTTAGGTTTCCCGTGATTTCCCTCAATCGCTTTAGACAAATTCCGGGTTGTTTCCTTTGAAAAGGTGCCGTCGAGTTCCATCCTCATCCTTCCCTAATCGGAACTTGTGCTTCGTTTCTAATGACCTCTTTGTCGACGCGGCGTTAAACTCTCATCTCCACCTCCTCCTCCTCTACTGGGTGTTCCCCCGAAGAGAAGCCAAGCGCGTTTGCTCTGGTGTTTCGGCAAGTATTTGCAATTTCGTCTTTGCACTGTGCAGACGGCGTCAACCCAAAGAAATTCTGCTCTTTACGTGTTTCATGCCACACCCAGCGTCGGCGGGAAGTGTTGATTCCTTTCCAGTTACAAACAAAATTATTTTTAAACCATAGTTTTATGCGCCCATTTGATGCACCAGTCCCTTTTTAGTATTATGCAATGTTCATTTTTTCGATATTTGTTAGCAGGAACATTAAAAAAATTATGAACAATCAGTACCCTAGGAGCGACAGGCATGCCGCTGGTGTTCACAGTCTGCTACCGCCATGCACTGCAGGAGTACTAGTTATCATTGTGTTTTAGTGTTAAACAGGCTAGAGAAATCACCGGCCTGAACTACTACTTTTGATACAGAAATACGAACTTAAAACTAGAGGTTTCATTAGAAGCGCAATAAAAAGCTAATTAAAATGATGTATTACAATAAAAAAGTAAGTAGTTAGCCCACAATCTTAATCATAAAGGTTACACATTTCAAATGAAGACATCAGTACTAAGTTTTTGTTGACTGTGTTTCAAATACATTCAACACAAGCATGTTCAGCACATCAGTTTTGCAGGAAGCTATAGCCTCTGAATATTTCACTGAATTTATTTATAGGCGAAGCTGTGAAGAATTCTAATTAATTAATTAATTGAAATCGGTAACTAAACATAAAAATTTCAAGATACAAATGTTGTTTGTGAAGTGTGTCTACGTTATCCACCATATATTGCCTTCAGTATTCAATTATGCTGATTTTAATTAACGTCTGGTCCAATTGCTTCTGATTGGCTGAACTCATACGTAAATAAAGGTGTATGTAGTTCGCTCGATGTGTTTGCATGTGTGCTTTTGTATGGTAGGCCAAACGCGTATGTAAATAAATTATTAGTAGGGTTGTAAAGGAGTCTGTGGAAGTTCACTACAAGTACCTTCTTGGATGGATAACTAATTAAAAGTAATTCAGACAGCAACCAGCCACAAATTTATTTTCAATTTCACTGAACACTTTAGATTTGTCACAGTGTTCAGTGAAAAAAATGTACGTGTGCAACGATAAGAATGCAGTGGGGATGTATTCACATCTGTTGGACGAAAACTATGAAAACAAACAGTCCAAACCGACATTTCACGTACGTCACGTCCATTGAAAATCTGTAACGCAACCATCTGTTTGGCATGCTTATAATTATGTATTATTTATATTTTAGGACAATTAATCTACAAAAAACGCACCACATGTTGTAACGCAAGCATGAAAAACGTCTGAAGATGAATTGTAATGATTCGAAACCGGTAACGGTACCTTTTCAATAAAGGAACTGAAAATAAATTCATGGCTGGTTGCTGTCTCAACACCATCTACATTTGTCTTCAAATAACAGCCACGGTCTCCAACCATGTCATCATATGACAAAACTGCAATAATTGCCGAGTCTGCCACTTGAGTTTGCTAAACATCTCCGTAACGCTATCACGCTTACCAGATAACCCTGTGACGAAACGCGCCACTCGTCTTTGGATCTTCTCTATCTCCTCTGTGAACCCTCTTGCCTCCAAGGTCATTCCAGTCGCTACATTCTGCCACGTGCCAAGGTCGAGGAGGGGAGAGCGTTTCCAACCAACTGCATTTCTGCAAATTTTGCGTGAATGATCCCCCAGCCGGCCGGTGTGGCCGAGCGGTTCTAGGCGCTTCAGTCTGGAACCGCGTGACTGCTACGGTCGCAGGTTCGAATCCTGTGGCATGGATGTGTGTGATGTCCTTAGGTCAGTTAGGTTTAAGAAGTTGTAAGTTCTAGGGGACTGATGATCTCAGATGTTAAGTCCCATAGTGCTCAGAGCCATTTATTTTACCCTTCCACCTCGAGTACCCCCCTGCTCCCGTGCATTCGTTGGAGCAGGAGTCGACTGGAGTTTGCATGCCTATCATGTATGGCTGACATCAGAACCTCCAACCATCCACTCTGCACTTCTGCAAATTTTGCATGAAGTACCACTTCTGCACACGCCCTGGACTCCTGCACGCGTCGTATCTCTGCTCTGCAGCTATATTTTCATTGCTGACTTCCAAAAATTCGTTTATGGACTAACTCACCAGTCCTTGCATTGGTAAGTTTCATTTGAAGCTACATATAATTCGCCATCGATTACTGGAATGAGTGGTTATCATATTCTTCTACAAATAATTAAAGAAACAAGGGTGTATAAAATATGAATAAAGAAGTATGAAATATTGTTTGTTGAGACTATAAATAAAAGCCAGTCAATTTTCATACACTGAAAATATAAATAAAAACAACTCATTTTTCACATCCTAGTCACACACATCTCGTCACCAGCAGATGACTGCTCTGAAAAATCGAAAGTTCTCTACAAACAAATAAAATCAGCAAATGGCTCTGAGCACTATGGGACTCAACTGCTGTGGTCATCAGTCCCCTAGAACTCAGAACTACTTAAACCTAACTAACCTAAGGACATCACACACATCCATGCCCGAGGCAGGATTCGAACCTGCGACCGTAGCAGTCGCACGGTTCCGGACTGCGCGCCTAGAACCGCGAGACCATCGCGGCCGGCATAAATCAGCATTTGCTTATAAAATATAAATAACGAATTACGAATTTGTATTTGTTGAACATGAATTTTACCGTATATAATGTCCCACAAGTCCAGAACACGCAGACTAATAGACAATCCCAACTCCTCCAGTCACCAGCAGATGGCTACACCGGAAAATCATGACCATAGTTCGTCTCTGCACCACACCAATAGGTAGCACCATTGGTAATTAAGAAACACAACAGATCGTAAATTAATTATTTTCTACATCTAAGATGTTACAAATGTTCAAAAATGTTCCAAAAATAGGTTCGGTAACAAAACGTGCTAACGTTTACATTGCTAGTAGAGGTTAATACATGAAAAATGCTGTTTGATGTCACAATATTGCAAAAAATGTCTGCACTCTAAAAGAAAGCATGACTTAATTTTCACATATATACATGTACACCAAATTAGTATCGAAAATGGCGAAGTAATTACTCCAGTGGTCGATTTAAGTTTTAACGTTCTACAATTTAGGCCTGAATGGTCGATGTCACGAAAGAATATGGCCAGGCTTATAACTGCAGGAAAATGCACGTTAGGGAGCAGAAACATAGACAGACTGAATGTAAGTAGTAAAACACATCCTCAAGTAAAATATTGCTGAGGCAGTGGAAAAAGTCCGATGGTTACATCACTTGTTGAGGTTAATACATGAAAAATGTTCTCTGATTTCACTATATTGCAAAGAAAAGTCTGAAAAACACAAGTTAACTTCCTCATATACATATTTTCATCAAGTATGTCTGAAAGTAACAGATTAAACGTCAAAGACAAGTAATATCCCCGAGTAGAAAAATGCCAACCGTAGCCTTATCCGCAGCTGAGGCAGAATATAAAGCCCTGACCTCAGCATGTCAGGAGGCTCTATCGCTTCAAGGGTTTCACAGCTCTCGAATGAAACATACAGACATAAAGGCATCATTTTGTCAGAGTCCGCCTTCTTAGCTGAGTGGCGCCGGCACGGTAGCTCAGCATGTTCGGTCAGAGGGCTAGCTGTCCTGTGTGTGTAAAAAAAAAAAAAAAAAAAAAAAAAAAAAAAAAAAAAA